>NC_135880.1:151229137-151447595 GCF_964194155.1 Cetorhinus maximus | reverse complement strand
GTTTCTAGGTCCTCGCTTCAGTTGGCTCAGGGTACTCTTAGTACCTCAGAACTTAACAACTTTTGCCTTCCAGCATAGCCATCAATTTCAAAATCAGGCCCAAGCTAGTGCCCGGAGGGAATTGCACACTAAGTAATCAATGCACTTCCAGAGTGGAAAATGAGACTTAATAGCAATGTTCAACAAACAAAAACAACCCCATCTGATGGAGATGGGAGCCATAATTAGTCTTTAAGCATTTGGATTTTTGATAAATAACTGTCTGAACAATTAGATGACCTGTTCCCCATGCTTGGCCAATGCGACTCTGCACCAGCTGCTGGAAAACATGAGTGATCTGTGGTGGCCTGACCACCAGCAACTTATCCTGCAGCACGGCTGGGATTTGGACAATGCTGTTTGAGACTTTGCAACCTCAAGCCCATTTTCTCCTATTCTGTGATTCAGCACATGATGAGCACTTTCACACAGCCCTGCTCTTTATAATTCTTCAGTGCCTAAGTAATTATTGTGCATATTACAATGAGAGAACCACTGTATCTTTTTTAAACAAACATATATGTACAAATGAAAATTAGAAAGGAAGCAGAATGATGGTCACTGCCATTTCCTCGGGTTGAGACAGCTGATATCTCAAGGTTCTCAAAGTGTCTGACCATCAAGACATGCATAAAACTGCAAAAACCCTTCTGGCTCTGGACCTGAACTTATTGTTGAACAACTGAACAGAGAGGGCATGTTTCGTGGACTGAATAAAAATTTTTTGAAGACTTCTATACTTCTATCTAAGTGATCTATACTTCAACTTAAATTTGATGTCACACTAATGGTCAATTGCATAACCTACACAAGTTTACTGGAAAAATGCAATTTAAAATGTCTTGTTTGTTATGGGCATTTTTACTGTTCTTTACACGGCCCTTATGAATGCTTTAACATCAGAAATAAAATATGGTCACTTAGCAGATGATGACCCAAGTGGTCCATGTTGCTAGCTTTAAATGCTGGTGTATATTGCTTTGCATTATACAATACTAAATATCAAAACATTTTTCTTAGCTTGCTGATTTGATGAGACCAAACATTTGCAGCATTTATATATCATTTGAATGGAAAAGGGATATTTGAAATCCTTTACCTTTCCTGACCCTAGGGTACCCACCTCAGTATGCTTCAGTGGTGATTCGTAGCCTTACAAATCCTTGAAATTCAAAAATAGGCAACTGAAATGGTTTTAACTCACATAATTACTTATTATGTTTCATAATAGAATTTACTGAATTAATTGAATTTCTTTAAAGTTCCAGGGTTTCATAATGATACATGTTTATGTTATTAGTACTCCGACCTAAAGGCTTGGCCTTCTGATTTGGAATAAAATTCCATCAGACAGACTTGCATTCACAGACATTCTTTTTGTCTGCTTTCAGATTAGCAGTGAATCTCAGCTGGATACCACTGTATAATTATTTGTGCTACCAATTGCCTGAAATGTCAGTAATTTCACTCTGAATGTACTGCACATTGCAGCCTTGCTATGGCAGAACAAAATGCTGCATTGTTAAAACATGAGAAGCCTGTTTTTGATTATCCAAGGCTTTTATTTCAACATTATTTTGAATGAGCAATTGCAACATGTGACTGCTATTTTTTTATCTCCTCTGCAACTGAACCTGCTGCTTTACAGTCTTTGTACTGATTAGACAATTCTGTCCTGGATTTAGAAGCTTTTTCATTTTTCATGGTCAGTGCATGACTTCACCACATCTCCTATTTGCGCTCACTCCCTTGTCACTTCACCTCTTTTCCAGTTGATAACCCTCTACATATCCATTTAGGCGATTAGTTGCTGTAAATTCAGTGACAAGAGGTAACATTAAATTTTCAGAACAAGGGCTGGCTTAACAGGGAGCCACTCGAATGATGTAAACAGCATTCAGTTCATACTTGAGGGAAATTTGTTAGCTGTGTCTGTGGCATAATGAGGAAGATTTAAGTTTTGATGAGCCTAGTAGCTATAGTGACAATGTGGAATTAGGCTGGCTCTGTGCTCTTTACAGTAAAATGGCTTGTCAAACCCCTCCTGCTGAGCAAATGTCAGCAAGAGTAGAATTTGTTAATTGATATTAATAAAGCCATGTGATTAGCTGTCCTCCTTTCATTTCCTTTTCATTTTCACTTTTTCTTTTTGATGTGTGTGCACAGAACTGACTCTGTACTTTTCCTCTTTGAAGTAGGTTCCTTTGTAATAAATGTATAATTGGATTGATTCAGAGGAAAAAAATGGCAGGCACCTATTATGATGGCTGCTTTTTTTTTGGATGTGCACACAGTAAAGGAGGAATCTGTCAAAGAGGGAGAGGGTGGAATGTCTTTCAGTACAAAATGTTATATCAAGGGTGCTTTCTGTTGTCAAGTGTTTCAATGTGTAGCAACATTTGGAGCTGTCCCAGTGTAGTTAAATTTTAATCTTCGCATGGTGAGAGTAATGGAGCTTACTTACATTGCAGTGATATTGAATGCAAGCCACTGTGATCAGGAGGTAGCCCACTAAGATATCATTCCACTTAAAGAAACATTGCATTACTTCCAGTTACATGGAACTGCATTTTAGCAGTTTTGAACTGAAAGTCTAGCATAACTAATATTTCTAGTATGGAAAATATTTCAGCAGACAGCTTCCCTAATACCTTACAGAGAGAGTTTACTACCTTGTGTGCAACAGTAGGTGAGAATGAGCTGAATGCATTATATCCCTTCCAGTTTGCATCGTCAGAGGTCAGGTATAGTAAAAAGAGGATTTTTGAATTAATGTTTTTATATTAATGTAAATTGATAAGTGAATTTAACTTTTCATGAATTGCATGGCCTTTGACCTCTTGGTGGTTATATTTTTCCTAAATGGTGTCAACAATATATGATAATTAAGGGAAACATTTGTTTTATCATATAGTAAATTATGATTTTAAATGAGCTACTCTGTGCTTATAGAATCATAAGGATAAATCTTGTCTCCCGAAACCAAATGGGTTGGGGTTGTGTCAAAGGTAATAATGCAGAACATATGGAACAGTAACCAAAACTGCCTCAAGTCTGTCCATTTCTAGTTTAATGGAGGCGGGATAAGGGGCAGATGACCAATCTGCTCATGAGAAGTGGGTGGTTATTTAACAATTATAAGAAAGCTGCCTCATTTATCAGCCATTCTGTTTTGACACATTTTGGCGGGGTTTCCAAGACCTTGGGAAATTAGCAAGCATGGTTAAATCCATGAGGTTTGTTTCCTTTATACCATTGCTTGAGGGACAGGAGCAGGGATGCTACATCGTAACTCTTCTCCCCTGCCCGCTACCCTCATCCAGTAATCTGTCTACACACCATCTCTGACCACAGTCGTACCCCAAACCCACTTTGCCCTCTCCTGCCTGCCCGCAACTGCCATTGGACGACCCTCCCCACCAACCCCCATAATCAGGATCAATCTAGACCACCATCCAAACCCTTGCAGTCTCTCACTGCCCAAATAAATTTACCTTCTTTCATAGCCTTCGGCCTTATGAGGCAGGCTTCCTGGTCAAAAGGCATGCAGCCTGTGGGAACTCCACAGAAGATAAATTAAAAGAGACCTGCAATTAATTTCGGCAGGACATTTGGGGAACAAAAACAAAAAGTGCTGGAAAAACTCAACAGGTCTGGCAGCATCTGTGAAGAGAGAAACAGAGTCAACGTTTTGAGTCCGTATGACTCCTCTTCAGAACTGAAGAGAAGCAGACATGCAATGGATTTTATGCTGTTGTAAAAGGGGGGAGGGGCAAAAAGGGAAATCAGGGATAGGTCAGTGGGGGGAGAAAAAATTTTTGTGCTCCACCCGACCCTCCTCCTGACCCTTTTTATATTCCGTTCCTCAATTAATAAAGCCACGGATCCCATATTTTCTTAGCCTTTTCTACTTGTTTTGGCATCTTCAAAGATTTGTGTACTTAAACCCCTAGGTCTGTGTGTACATATTTCCCCTTTAAAATTGTACCTTTTGGTTTTATATTGCCTCTCCTTATGCTTACTACCAAAATGTATCACTTCACACTTTTCTGCATTATTTTTATCTGCGATGTGTCTGCCTTTTCACTGATCTGTTTATGTCCTCCTAAAGTCTGTCACTATCCTCCTCATTGGTTACCACATTTCTGAGTTTCATATCATAGCAGGTTTGTGGTACAGAATGAGGCCATTTGACCGTTCGGGTTTGCGCCAGCTGAGAAACGAGCCACCCAGTCTAATCCCACTTCCCAGCTTTTGTTCCTTAGCCCTGCAGGTTACAGCATATCCAGACAACTTTTAAATGAGTTGAGGTTTTCTGCCTCTACTACCCTTCCAGGCAGTGAGTTCCAGACCCCCACAACCCTCTAGGTGATTTTTTTTCTTCATTCCCCCACCCCCCCACTCTAATCTTTCAACCAATCACTTTAAATCTATGCCCCCTAGTCACTGACCTCTCTGCTAAAGTAAATAGGCTTTCACATCCACTCTATCCAGGCCCCACACAATTTTGTACACCTCAATCAAACCTCCCCTCAGCCTCCTCTGTTCCAAGGAGAACAACACCAGCCTATCCAACCTTTCCTCATAGCTGCAATTTTCCACTGCTGGCAACATCCTCATAAACCTCTTGTGTACCCTCTCCAGTGCAATCACACCCCTTCTGTAATGAGGTGACCAGATCTGCACGTAGAGCTCAAATTATGGCCTAATTAATGTTTTATATAGTTCCAGCATAACCTCCACGCCCTTATACTCTATACCTCGGCTAATAAAGTGAAGGATTCCATATGTCTCCTTAACCACCTTAGCAACCTGTCCTGCTACCTCCAGGGATCTGTGGATGTTCATTCAGAGGTCTCACACTTCCTCTACACCTTTCAGCATCCTCCCATTTATCGTTTTAATGTTTTGCCTTATTTGACCTCCCCAAGTGCATCACCTCACACTTCTCTGGGTTGAATTCAATTTGTTACTTTTCTGTCCACCTGACAAGTCCATTGATATCATCCTACAGTATACAGCATTCCTCCTCGCTATCTACTGTGCAACCAATTTTTGTGTTGTCTGCAAAATTCTTGATCATTTCCCCTTATTTACATCCAAATCATTCATAGCAGCAGCATATCATCTGCAAATTTGGAAAATATGTCCAAATCCAGGTCATTGATATCTATTAAGTACAGCAGTCATCCTAATACCAACCTCTGGCGAAACACCACAGCTTACTTTCTTCCAGTCAAAGAAAGAACCATTTACCACAACTCACTGCTTTCTGTCCTTTAGTCAGTGTTGTCTCTATGCTTCTACTGACCTTATAATCACATGGGCTTTAAATTTTGCCTGGATTGTGATCTCTAAATGTTTCCCCATTACCGATGTTAGGCTGACTGGTCTGCAGTTGATGGGTTTATCCCCCTCTCTTTCTAACGGGGGTGTAACATTTCCATGTAAGGTCAGCTTGCTCTCATGGAAGACAATAAATGCTGGAAAAACTCGGCAGGTCTGGCAATATCTGTGGAGAGAGAAACAGAGTTAAAGTTCTGAGACCAATTTGACTCTTTTCAATGAAGGTGATTCAAAAAATTCCCTGCCATGTCCCCTCATGTGACACTATCACATGAGTTGGGACATGTCCATAACTTCTATTTAAACATTTAATAAAAATTTAAATACCCCCATGAAACCTCATCTTGCCCCTGGATGTTACTTTACCAACTCTTACTTTATCAAAATGTTCAATTTGATTAGTGAGGCATGATCTGCCATTTACAAATCCATGCTGGCCCTTCTTAATTAACACAAATCTCCCCAAGTGCTTATTGATTTTTTTTTATTGTTGCCTGATTATTGTTTCTAAATCTTAGCCACCGCTGATGTTAAACTGACAAGCCTATAGTTACTTACACCCTTTCTTGAAGAAGGAATCGCCACTCTCCAATCCTCTGGCACCTCTGCCGTATCTAGGCAAGATTTGAGGATTGGAACAAGCCCTTCTGCCATCTCCACCTCCAGTTCCTTTAGAAAGATGGGATGCAAGCCATCTGGACCAAGCAATGTATCCACTCTTGGCATAGCCAAACTTTCTAGTACGTCCTTCCTATTAACTTTCACCCCATCCATTAACTCTACCATCTGCACTTTTACTAATATTTTGTCAGCATCCCCTTAGTAAACATCGATGCAAATTGCTTATTAAGTATTCTAAACTTGCCCTGTGATTCGAAGCATATATCACCCTCTTTGTCCCTAATAGGCCCCATCCCCTCCTCTTTCTACCCACTTCCTATATACATACCAGTGAAGAATTTCGGCTTTCCTTTCATGTTAATTGTCATTCTATTCTCGTATTTGCTCTTTATCAGTCGTATTTTCCTCTTCCCTTTCCCCTGAACGTGTATTATTTTGCCTGGTTGTCTCTTGAAGAATTCACCTGGCATGCATCATATACCCTCTTTTATTGTTTCATCATATTCTCCATTTCCTTCGCCACCTAAGAAACCCTGGCTTTGATTCCCCTACCTCTCCCCTTTGTTGTAATGTACCTAGCTTGTACCTGGGGCATCTCTTCCTTAAAGATCAGCCATTGTTGTGTTACAGTTTCTCCTGTCAAACTTTGGTTCCATTTCATCCTGGTTAAATCCCATTGAAGTTAGTCCTCATCGAATTTAGAACTTCTACTTTAGGTTGCTCCTTGACCCTCTCCATTATTAATTTAAATCTTCTGATACAGTGATCGTTCTTACTCAAGTGTTTTCCTACAGACATTTGGTCCACTTGGCCCACCTTATTCATCAGCACCAGATCCAGCAATGCTTCTTCCTAGTTGAACAGAGAATGTACAGGTCAGGGAAGTTCTCCTGAGCACATTTCAGAAATTCCTCCCCCTCCTTACTCTTTCCTTTAACGATATCTCAGTTGAAATTTGGATAATTACAGTCCCTCAATATCACCACTTTAATGTTCTCGCACAATTCTGTGATTTCCCTTCAGATATGCCCTTCTATCTCTTTCACTATTTAGAGACATATGGAATACCCCCCAGTAGCACAATCATATCATTTTTACTTCTCAACACTAACTGAATGGATTCTGTCCTTGCCCCCTCAAGGGCATCCTTCTTTTCCCAACACTACAATTTCTTCCCTAATTAGTACTGCTAACCTCCCTCACTTCTTTTTCCTTCTCTATCTTTTCTGAACACTTCATACCCTTGAATATTAAGCACCCAGTCTTGTCATTTTTAAGCCAATTTTTCAATTTTGCCACTGCAACATATTCCCACATGACTATGTGCAACATTGTTCATCACACTTTGTGTGTTTACATATATGCATTGTGAACCTGTCTTTGCATTCCTCATAGGCCTACTTATTCTGGTCGAATATGATACCACTTCCTTCTCTAATACTATCCCAATCTCTCACTTTATGCACCTTATTTTTTTCTACTTCTATATATTGGTGTGTCAGTGACTGTGGTGCAACCTGTTTGAATGAGGGTTGAATAGCTGGTGTCATGTGCAAGCTGAGAGCTATAGCTGGGAGGCTTGCAGCAGTGCTAAGTGTGAAGATGAGGTGAAGATATGAATGTTGGACATGCACCCTAATTGATAGAGTTTTTTGCGAGGCAAGTGAAGGGTATGTGGTAATTTGGGTAGTGCCTAAGGCTTGTACTACAGTTAGTTAGATAGAATTTGAAAGTGATTTTACTGACCTTGACTACACATGTGAGGTTCTTGAACTTTTTATAGCATTGCATTCAGTCCTCAGGGCTTGATTCCTGGCATTGACCTGCACAATTATCTAGCCCATTGCATTTGCAATTTTTGTTGGAGGGCCTCCTGGCCCCTGAAAGTCACATCTCCCCTCCTCTCTACCTCTTCAAAGCATCCAGCAGAACATTGTATATTTTATATCTCGGATCTATGCAGAGATGGCACTAGTTTCTATGTATGAAACAAGTTTTATTCACATGCTTTAAAATGTTCACTCCATGCTTCTAGCTCTAGCTTCCATCTCTTTCTACAGTTTGTTTACTTTTTTCTGAGTCCACACCCAGGCTTAACCAATCAAGCACAGTGAGCATCAATGTAAACCGACTCACATAATCAAACACTGAACAACGGGACACTACATCTTTTCCCCCTTATAAAACTAAAGATCTTATTTAAAATTAAACCATCCTAAACAACAAACATTTGTACATTGACTCATTAGAGAAAATGAATAAGTTAAACTCTTAAGTACAGAAATAGTCTTTAAGATATGAAAGTCTCTGATGACTGAGCTGTGATCTACGAATTTGAGGGTGCGGTTCTGTGTCATCAATGCGATGAGGTGGATGATTAACATCACAGTTGCCCATCGGAAAATAAATATATCTTCATAATCAATGTCTTCGAAATATCCTTCTCTGTTCGTTATCAAGTGATTTTTAGATTTTTTAACCTGTTTTCTCTGGGTGTTTTTGCTGTCCAAATTTGACAGGTCTTGTGTGTAAGTCCTTCTGTTCCTTCGTATTACAGTGAGTGCTTTCACTTGACCTGATGTCTGGGAGAAATTCATAGTTTTCCCAGGAAATGAAAGAGGGGCTGTTTTTAGAAAAAGATTTTTAGCTACTGGTTCTATCTTTTGCCTCCTTGGGATTCTTCTTGGTAGCAGAATAAACCTATGTTTTCCATAACTTTGGATTTTAATTGCCAAACAAATCACCTAAAAAGTAATGGAATTAGCAAATATTTTTATCTCCATTATTTTTAAGATAACATTCGGTGGTTAAGATAACATTTTTAATGTTCTAGAACCTTTGTAACAGAAGTTAGATAACTAAAACATTTTTAAAACAACATTTTATTGTTCTTTTCTTCCTGTTATGCCACCGACTATAGGAATATCTGGTGTATTAACATTCTTCACAAATTCCAGACTGATGCACTTCAAACATTATAGGGTGACATGTCTCTTCGAAAGCCCAGATAAACTCCCAAGTTTCAAAAGGGCATTCTGATAAATATCTTCAAAAATGGTGACCTGCATGATGCATAATTTAAACAACTGTCTGTTCAATTCAAACAGCTGCTAATTAGATGCACATTTAGGCAAATAGTGCAGCACATTTGAATTGAGTGGCATGGCTCCTCCTTTACACAGCTGCCCAAATCGACTAAACATCGCATTGATTTCAACTGATGTAATTTGTGTGACTGAGGTTGGTCTTAACTCCTTATGTAAGTGGAACAATTGAAGAAACCAGTTGCAAGATAAATTTTAGACAACAAGATTTTTTTTTGTTGTAGTTTACATAGCAAGAGCTTCATCCTGTACATAATCTGTGATGTGTCTATCTTTGATTTGTTTAATATGCAACCCAGGGATGTTGTTCTTATTGATGATCATGAAATTCACCCAAATAATAACCGTATAATAGTCATTTGTAATACAGAACTTGAGTATTGCTGAAACAAGACACATGTTGTCAACATTTTTCATCTTGTACTTATTTGGACAATTCACAGGAATACCAAATGTAAAGGGAACAACAATTTCTAATTCATGAGAAGAGAGTGCAATTAACTGGTGCATTATCCATGGCAACATCCCTACCACTTGCCAACCAATCAGTACTCTCTTCTCATGAAGTATAAAGTGTTGTTCCCTCTACAGTTGGCATTCTTATGAATTGTCCTGATGAGTGCAGGACAAAAAACTTTGACAACATCTGCCTCTTTACAACAATACTCAATAACCATAAAGATAATGCTTCAGTAAGTGTTGCCTTTTTCTTTCAGTGAACTTTCAGCATGTTGACCTTCACCTTCAAGAATGTTGAATCATAGAAAATTATGCAAAGGCAGTGTGGAATTCTAGATAAACCATAGTGAAATATTTGTTCTAAATTTGTGTATTTCAATATTGGCTATAATAGACTGAGCTTCAAGCTGACAAAGCTACTTCCATGTATGAACAGGAACAGACTATTCATCCCATGTCAGTGCAAACTCGATGGGCTGAAGGGCTTCTTCTGCACTCTGTGATTCTGTGATCCTGTTGAACATGTTCTTCCATCTAATTAGACTATTGCTGACCTGTACCTCAACTCCATTTACCCATTTTTATTCTATATCTCTTCAAGCCTGACACAGCAAAATCCTTTCAATCTCAGTCTTGAGGATTTCAATTGGCCCTATTTTGAGGGAGCAAGTTGCAGATTACCATTATCTTTTGTATGAAAAGGTATTTTGTAATCTCATTCATAAATGTCCCAGCTTTAATCTTTTAAGACAAAAACTTTTATTGGATCCCCTCACCAGATCAAATGTTTTCTGTTATCTTCCCTATCGATCCCTTTGTCATTTTCAAGACCTTGATTAGAACACCACTCAACCTTATAAACTTAAGGGAATACAAGCCAAGTTTATGAAGCCTGGCCTCATAATTTAATCATTTAAACCTCAGTGTCATTCTGGTAAATATGCTCAGTACTACTTCCACTGCTGGTACCTGTTTTCTTAAATGTTCAAAACTCAGTACTCTGGAAAGGCTCTGACCAAGGCCTGTGCAACTGGAACATCACTTCCCATCTTTTGAAGTAAAGACCACACTAGCCTTTTGATTCCTTTTATACCAGGGAACTAGGTTTTCTCAGGGAAACATGTGTATCTATATGCCTCATTTTTCCATGCTAATACATAATAAGGTTCACCTGGAATTTCTGCAATTTAGAGTGAGGCCACCATTTGCTTAAGTGGAATGTGGGGTGCTGCAAGAGAACATAGCCTCTCCTTGAAACATCTATATCATGGTCCGTTTCATTTGCTGTTGATGAGGTCAGCAACCATTCAGATGTAGGCAAACAAGAATACCAAATGGATGAGTAATAGGAGATATTGTGGGCAAATTGAACAGGGATTTCCTTGATGAAAGAAAGTCAATCGTGCCACTAATAATGAACAATTTATAGAATTTCTAATTCATGAGAAGAGAGTGCAATTAACTGGTGCATTCTCCATGGATCTCTACCAATCAGAGTCCACTTGCCAACAAATCAGCGCACTCTTCTCATGAAGTATAAAGTGTTGCTGCCTCTACAGTTAGCATTAGATATAATCAACACCTTGACAGCGTAAGGATGATGGTCACAAAAAAATAAAATTTGGATTTGTATAGCACCTGAACACACCTGTGGGTGCATTGTAATCATTGTTTTTAAGTGCAGTCACTGTTGTATTGGCAAATTCAGCAGTCATTTATACGCAACAAGATCCCACCAACTGCGAGCAGGATAAATATTTGGTTTCTTGACATTTTTCGATATTGTGGATTGAGGGAGGAATTTTGACCAGGAAACAAAGTGCTGACACCTTTTTCTGGTGTATTTTTTATCCAGCTGAACAGGAAGACAAAGCCTAGGTTTAATTTCTCATCTAAAAGATAATGCCAGCAACAATATAGCACTCCCTCAAGTACAGCACTCAGCTGAGAACTTGAATATTTGCTGAGGGGCTGAACTGGGGCTCGAGGCTATAATCTACAACCATGTGATCCAGGCAAGAGTGCAAGAAGGAGAAGAGTGACAAAAATAGTACCTTGGGAATAGCATGGAAAGCAAGAGAAAGCTCACCCCATTAATTTGAAGAAAATGAAGCATATTTTCATTTTAATCAGGATGAAGAAAGTTAACTCATCCAAACAGTCAGCTCCAGCTCACCACCTATGCCATTTGGAGTCCAGTCTTCTAGACTGAAAATGAGGAGTTTAGCAATGTAGTCAATGGAGCAAGTATCTAATTTTACCATCTTGATCGGATTGTAAGCAATGAAAGTGGCAGACTTTGAGTAAGAAACAGTAGGTAAGTTTGGATGTTGAGTGGCAAGAATTGTGAGACTCCGAATTACTTGCATTCACTGCTTCTAATTGTGAGGTGGAACATTGTGTGAATTAGGTTGTGATATGCAAGATAATAGAATTTGAAATTCATAACAAAATAACAACAAACATTGCTAGTACAGATATATGAAAATAAAAGTGTATTTGATTATATGAAAATACAATATTCAAAGTTTATCATAATAACTATGTTTAGGATTACAACAAGAACTTAATGTAATAATAAAACATCTTCACAGGACCGTTATGAAAGAAAATATGACACTGAGCCACAAAAGGAGGTATTAGGTCAGATGACTAAAACCTTAGTCCAAAAGGTAGGTTTTAAAGAGCATCTTAAAGGAGGAAAGCAAGATAGAGAGGTGTAAAGGGAGAATTCCAGAACTTAGGGCTTAGGCAACTGAAGGAGCAGCCATTAAAGGGGCAGTTAAAGTAGTGTCTGAAAACGCCAGAATTAGAGTAGTGTAGATATGTTGGAGGGTTGAGAGGTTGGAAGAGATTACAGAGATAGAGAGAGGGACAAGGCCATGGAGGGATTTGAAAACAGGATGAGAATTTTAAAATTAGAATGTGGCTTTATTGGGAGACAATATAGGTCAGCGAATGAGCACAGGGTGATGGGTGAATGCGATTTGGTGTGAGGTATAACATGGGCAACAGTGTTTTGAATAGCCTCAAGGTTATGGAGGATAGAATGTAGATATATCCTTGGGGGCTACCAGAGGCAACAGTGTGGAGCAGGAAGAGAAATCATTGGATGTAATACTCCTGTGACAATTAGATAAATAAAAATAGGTGATAACAGTCCCACCCAACTGGATGACAGTAACGAGGTGTTGGAGGAGAATGGTGTGGGCAGCCATGCAGGCTGCAGACAGTTTGAGAAGGATGAGCAAAGATGGTTTACCTTTGTCATAGTCATTGTTACAAATGCAGTTCATTGGTATTTATAAATAGTGTGTTACCTAGTTTTATTATTTGAGCAATAATCAGTAACGAATGAAATAAGACTTATGATTTGATTCTTATGTCCAAATTCATTTCTGTGGCTGTAAGATTGTGATCAGCACTGAAGATATAAGGATAATGAATAATATAATGATTGTTTCCATTGAAATTGTGGCTTTCGTTTGATTAATTAAAAAAAAGAAACAACCCATAGCTGTTTTAAATAGATTTCTATAAAAAATTAATTCAAAGGAGATTTATGTGACAGTCGCTTGGTAGTGCAGAACTTGAATATTGCTGAAAAGAGAGACAGGTTGCTCAAGCTTTTCATCTTGCACTCATCAGGACAAATGCAAGAATGTTGCTTCAAGCAAACATAAATGAGCCACATTACAAGTTCAACTGATTATCTTAAGTTGGTTGACGTGGCTCAATTACACTTGTTGGAAGCAGCATGCAATCATACGTAGCAAACCATTCTCTGCAAACAAAAGGAATATGTTCAAGCCTTGTGCCCCTTTTGAATTACCCAGGAGCTTGGGGAGTCTCTAATGTGTCATTGCTTTCTCCATGGCAATGTCCTGGCCAATCAGAGTCAACTTGCCAACCAATCAGCACCCTTTTCTCCTATAATTTAAACTGTTGTGATCATTTGAAATGTGTTCGTCCTGATGAGTGCAAAACAAAAAGCTTCAGCAACACGTCCCTCTTTTCATTAAAATTTATGTGACAGTTCTTTTTGTATAGGGGCTGGATGTGTCTCTAAAACAGCCAATTACAGTACTGTAACATGAGTTGAAAATTATGTGTTTATTTTTATAGTGTTCACTGTTGTCTCAGCTGCAGGATATGCTAGTAGACTAAGTAATCTTGCATACTACTTTCTCGTGTAAATTGGTTGGATTTCAAACTTTTCAAACTTCATACATTCAAGTTTCAAATTGAATTGTTATCTTTACTCATTATCTTAAACTGGTGAACCTCCCATGGCCTTGCCTAATGTTAGAAAAAAATAATTTTCATTATGTTTGCTGTAACAGTTACAGGGCCCCACTTCAGAATTACTGTTTATGCTACCCATTGATTTCAATGTACTCACAATGCTGGAACATTATCAACTCAAGAATTCCATCAATAGACCTGACTTTTTACTTTATTAAAAATTAGTTTAGAGTGGGAGTGATGGGTTCTAAGTGAGACATTATATCAAATTATAATTGCACTTTGTAATTTATTTCCAGTGATGTATTACCAGGATCAGTCAAACCATGACACCTAGCTGACTTTTGTTCAATGGTGTTGATATATCTATGACATGCCTAATAATTACCCAATAGTTAGTTAATAAAAATGCCATGACCTGTTAAGGCAGCACAGAAAAAATACTCAGTGATACTCCTGTCACCTCACTGACATGATCATATTGAGGACATTTTCCAATAACATCTTCCTTCAACAGTTGCAGGTTTTTAAAACCCTTGGGGTTTCATCACTGTATTACTTTGTACTTTCTCAGTTGTCTGCTTAAAAGCTATTTGTTGACGACCAGTTTCACCCTCTGTACCAGAACTGAATCTGTTAGAACTCCTCACGGGCGATTTTAACTACCAGTTGTTGACAAAAAAACTTTTTCTTCTTGCCTTTCTCCAATTCATGGAATAAATAAGATAACTGAAGAGGTTCTGTAAAGTATTGCAACTGGTAAATATAATGCACTTGTACACACTTTCTTTCACCATTTTTCTCACTCATGCTCATACATTACAATTAATATCAATGTTCTTAAAAATTGGTTAAAAAATCTTGAAATTCCTATAAATTGGTGAAGCTGATTGAAACAACATACGTTAGACAAAGCAGAGTTAAAACCTGTGTGTGTTTTCTGATGACACCACAGGTATTTAATTAATAAATGAGATGGGCCTATATCATTACATCGCCCCTGCATTGCACTGAAGCAAGTTGTTCTGTTGCATGTCCCTGCTCGAGATGATTGGTCATGCATTGTACACTTTGTATAGGAACAGAACTAGGCTGTTTAGCCCCTTGAGCCTTTACTGCCATTCAATGAGACCATGACTTATCTGGGACCTCAGTCCATTTACCCACCTTTGCCTCATAGCCCTTAATCCCTTTGAATAACAAAAAAATTTATCTCAGATTTAAAAATTATAATTTATCTAGCCATTTGTAGAGAGTTCCAAACTTCTACCACCCTTTGTGTACAGAATTATTCCCTAATTTCTAATTCCTTTTCTGTTTTCCTAATTTATCAGATAAGTAAAAATAAGAAATACAAAACCAATTAAAAACTGTTTTAACCCTCCATCCTAGATCTCCCAGCCAGGATACCTGTCTCCCGACCTGTCAGCAATTTGCCAGGGTCATTGAGGTGAATGGATAGTAGGAAAAGCTTTTTCAGTGAAACTGACAAGCTGGGAACGCTTTGATCAGTTACATTGAAGAGAGTCATCCATGGCCAGGTGAGAGACTGCTGTTCAAAGCACTTCTTCTCTCCAAGAGTGTTGTCACTGTTCTTTAGATGATTGCCAACTTGTTGAAGGCACTTCGCCTGTCCAGCACTTCAGTCATCTTCAGCTGTGCTTCCCTAATTCCAGTCTTCACCATAGCATGGCAGGAGCTCCACCTTCCACCTCTGATGAGGGGCAATAGCAGAAGCAACAGCACCGCCATCAACAGCAGGAGGAGTAACACGAACAGCAACACCAGTTGCCGCCTTCTCAGACGCATTGCCCTTCCACAAGGCAGAGGAGATAGATACCAAGGTCTAGCCAAAAGGATGAGAGACACCTAATGCAGGGTCTACGTGCAGAGGATCATCTCTCCTGACCTGTTTGAGTGCCAGTTGTTAGGAAATAGATAGAGTTTAAGTAAGTTATGTTTGTATTTGTGGGTGTTAGGAATGAGTTTTAGCTTTAATGCTTAAGTTTGATTTGTATTTCTGTATCTGTGTGTTAAGAAAAGGTCAGATTGAGTTTTATTTTCACTTTAAAAGGTGCCTGTATCTCTAATGAGAGTTTCATGACTGTCGCAGCTCAGTTAAGCGAACACAAGGGTAGAGAATCTGGGCTGTGCCTAGCAACAGGGATCCAAAGAGGCAGGTTCCTCCCACAGACACACAGGAGAAACTGGAAACAGCAGTTTGATTTGGGAAGCTGTTTGACTTCAGTTGCTTTTGAAAGTAGCTGCCAGGAGAGACTGGAGCAAAGGGGACGGATAGCCAGTCCCAAACTAAAGGAAAAACCCCAAAATCCAAGGGAGTGGAATAGGAGAAACTCACAAGAAGACCTTCTTGTCAAAAAGAAGGACAGGAACCTGGAAAAGGTCTTGTAAATGAAGTTAAGAGTGAGGGTCAGAGAAAAAGGTTCTAAGCTTCAGATTTAAAGAGACAAAAGCTGCAGAAAACAGATTTAAAGCGAGAACAGCTTGCAAGGGGCCAGAAGGTCCAAAGAGGCAGTCGAAGGCCTGTAACTCTTTGCTATGGGCATGTGAAGCAGTTGTCTACTTTTGATGGCTGAGTCAGTGAGAGAGAGAGACTGTGTGAAAGACAGCTTGAATGCATGGGGTGAGCCAGGGGAGATGAACATTGGAAGGAGAGTTTGAAACCCTAGAGGTGAACACTTGCGGAAGGTGCCTGAGAGAAAGCGCCGGTTTGGGAAAAGATTCCAAAGCGAGTCCTTCAGGAGTGGATATTGAAAACTCTTGTGTGACAGATGGGGCTCAGTGAGGTTGGTTGGCTCATGATGTGACAAGCGTCTGGGAGGGAGTTGAGGAGAGATCCATCGCATCTGTTTGGGGCAGCATTTGTTACTTGGTTTCAGAGTGTGGTGTGCCTGACCACAGGTCGCCTATTTGTTTACATGGACTGTGTACTTACTGTGGACATTAGAGTATAAGATAGCTTTTGTAACTTATCCTTACAAATCTGTATATCTCTATATAAAGGTATATTGTGGGTCAAGGAGTACTGTAATATAGTTCATCTTTTCTTTTTTAACAAATGTTTTATGTTTTTGTTAAAAGTTCATTAGCTGACTCCATTGACTCTGTTCAGTAGCCCTTCTCCACATATCTAAACAAACAAATAAAAGTTAAGATCTACCAAGCTGGGTTCCACCCTGGGAACAGGCTTTCCCAGTGGTAACCTCACCTGGGGATCATAACACCGCCTCAGGAGGCTCAGTCGCTCACTGTGGGTGATTGCTGGCATCTGCTGCCTCCGGGAACATGACCTTCTACCCAGTGGAGCAAGTGGGCGTCCATTGCCAGTGGTCAATAAGGTGTCTGTCACTGGAGGGCCATAGCCACCAACACCACCGTTCATCTTATCATGCCTGCATCTCCGCCTCTCGTTAACCAGTGTGCTTTCTTCTGTAAGGAAAGGAAGCAAGGAGATGTGAGTGTTTGCAGTGGCTTATTTGGAGAGAAGGGGAGGACACCATTGTGGAAGATGACTGAAAGACATGAGTATGAGAGGGCAATAAGATGAGGGTGAATGTGAGTGTTGGCTGTTCAAATGGCAATGTGATATGCTTGCAGGGAGAGGAATGACTGGAGCTGCAGGTTGTGTTGTTCTGAGGGGTGCTCTGCAAGAAAATACTGGCTAAGTCAGGGTGTGGGGTTTGTCACCTAGAAGTGTTATGCTGCTCACCTGTTATATCCTCCTGAGGTCCTAGCTCCTCTTGTTGCATCGTCTCCAGGTTGAAGGGAGCATACTTCTGCTGCTGACTTCCTTGACCGCTTGATTGGAGGGGTTGTCGTCTTCCTTCTGCCCTTGCGAGAGCTCACTTAACTGCAGCCCCTCAGATCCTGCAGTGGGACCTCTAGGTAAGAGTGAGTGACCTGGGGTGGGGGAGAGTAGGTGGGTGTGTGGCAGCTTTCCCAGGTGACCATTCTCTTCTTGTAGTTGCTGTAGTCTGAAAAATGTAAGTGCAGCTTGTAGCCCCTGTAGCCCATTCTGTGATCCTTTTAACTAAAAATCCTTCTTTTGACAGAATGATTACATCTTCCCGCCCTCCCTCTCTCCCTCCCTCCCTCTCTCTGATTGGTCAGGGAACCCATTACATTACTGATGATGAAGAGCAGACTGATGGGCTGGTAATTGGCTGGGTTAGACTTGTCCTGCTTTTTGTGTACTGGAGAAACTTGTGTAATTTTCCACATTGTCAGTAGATGCCAGTCTTGTAGTTGTACTGGAACAACTTGGCTAGGGGCAAAGCAAGTTCTGGAGCACAAGCCTTCGGTACTATTGCCTTTCATCCATCCCCCATATCGCCTCATGCACCCTGTGTCAGACTCTGGCACTTCCATGCCCATTGACCTACTTTACACTGTCTAGAGCAGTGTAAAATGGCATGTGTAACAAAAAAGCTTTAAAAATGTACTCCATTGATAAATTTTTCCTATTGAAAAAAGGTCTGGAGTTAAATCTACTAAAAGTTGAAACAATCTCCCTCATGCTCCCCTATGCCAGGGTCTGCCCCTCCACCTGCCCCCCTATGTCCCCATATGTCCCTTTGCCAAATTATGCCCTTGAACCCACCTATGTCCCCAAATGCCACCTATGCCAAGCTCTACCCTTTCACCCAACACCTATGTTACCTTATGCCTGCTGTCCCACACTGTCCCCCACCCACCCCTATGTCCTCTCATGCATCCTATGCCAGTCCCTGTCCTTTCACCCACTCCCTATGTCCCCTCATGCTCCCTGTGCCAGGCTGTGCCCTTTCACCCCCCCCCCCCCCATGTTCCCTCATGCAGCCTATGCCAGGCTCTGGCACTTTCATGCCCATTGACCCACTGTACATGCTCTAGAACCAATGAACATCACAGTGTAAAGTGGGATGTGTTTAAAAAAACTTTTAAAAATGTACTCCATTGATAAATTTCTCCTATTGAAATAAGGTCTGGAGTGAAAGCTACTAAAAGTGTCGATCATCCAGGCCCTTTGAAGTTTCTGAAACCATAAAAGCACTTGAAACTACTTGAGTTGAACCAATTAACATTGCTCTGACAATCCTGTCTGTACTGAATACACTGATCCCTAATACCGGATTCTAATGGTAATCCTCAGTCCTGTGACATTTACTTTAGTCACTAATTAAGCCTAATAGTGGGTTCTTACAGTAACCCCTCAACCTGTCACAAATACCTGTTGACTGGCAATGTCCTATGCAAATGCTAACTTCCTAACAAGTTCCGTACTCCTGGCAAGTTTTCTCTTGACAAATACTACCCAGAAGGTGTCCTGTGACAAATGCTAACTTTTGGCAAGTGCAAAGACCTCAACGATGCAACCCTGTTTTTATAGCCTTTTTGCACATAGCTTTGCAACATTTAACCCAAGTATGACACCTGGATCAACAAAACTAATGACCCAATATTTGCAATTCTCAATGGGAAATGCATTCCTACAACAGTTTAACCTTAATTTGCATCTTTAACTGAGGTCCTCAGAACATTCTAGGTCCAAGACCATTCCTCCAGCCAATCAGCTTTGCAGCCTTGGCATCCCTTTTAACTGCTAAACTATAAATTGTAATCTTTGACTGGAGGCCCTGGAACGTCTAGTCCTCAAACCACCTCCCTGGCCAGTCAACACTGCAGCTTTGGCTAAACTAAACTTGCTGGAGCCCAAATGTGCAAATGTGTCCTAGTTATAACTTCAGTTCACTCCCAAAGGACCCCTGCATTCTTAAAATTACATCACATTATTTGGCACTTAAAGAGAGGGCAAATTTAAGACTTTCTTAACAACCTACCCCAAAATTCACGAATCATCCCAATAATACAATTTAAAAGTTTTCATCACTAAGCTTATGTACAGTACAATTTAATAATTTAAGCCTTATTAATTACACCAACGAGGTAAAACCTAACACATTGAGATTGTAAGTTTATTGAACCGAACCCCCATTGCCATTATGTCTATACCGATACTTAGGTTCAATAAACATCATAACTACTTGTGTGTTATCAATACAGCGTTTCATTACTTGATTAGCCTTGATCTAAATGCCTGGAATCAATTTTTAATCAGTTGTGATCATAATACTCAATGACAATAAGTCTGTGGCCCTGTGTTGAAGTAGAAAGATTAGAAGTTTTGCGACAGATTAGGTGCATGGAACCAATGAATTCAAGGCAGCTTTAAATATGGAGAAATATTCCAACATGCAGTGCCTGAAAAGAAACAAAGTGCATTCGGTGAATTCATTACCAAAGGTCGCAATGTGGAAAAAGATCTGGATTTAATCATTAGCCATTTACAGATAATATTCAGTCTCTCTGAAGTTGTTCTCAGTGAAATGTAATCAACTAATGGAAATACCTTAAAAAGCATATTATTCAGGTGAATTGTTCAGTTTAACCCATATAATTTAATGGTAATGCCATATTTGGAGTATTTAATTAAATATTATGCAATTTACCTTCAAAGGAAAACAAATGCTTTAGTGAGGCTACAGTAAGGAATGACAAGTGTGACTCCTGAACTTTGTTAGTGTGGGGGGAGGTGGGGGGGGGGGGTGGCAAGGGCGGGCACATTGTAGTGATGGGGGAGGATCTAAATTAAATGATGATGCTGGGGATTATAGAACTGAGTTTCTTTTCACTGGCAGGAGATATGATTCTGGCTATTGAAATGCTGTAGAATGAAGGCATAATTTTGTTTAGAATAAAACCAGATCAAGCCTCATCTCTGGTAGAGGGTAGCCTGTTAAGCAAAGCTGCCATTGTTATAAGTTACGATTTTATGCTTTCAGTAGAACTGTTCCAGAAATCTGTAGTCTTTCTCCTGTTCTTGGTCCAGTAGGTTGAGTTGCTCATGGATCTCTAGTACTTTGAAAGTCCAGATCATGATTTTTGAACAATGCAGCATCTGAAATAGATGTTGCCTTTAGCTTCTTTTTACAGATTCTCAGGCAAACACCTGATCACTAGAGTTTGTGCCAAGAAACAATCCTAGGATTTCAGTTACCTTAAAGGTTCGTGCTCTCAAACGAGCTGAAATACTTGGTTGGAAGATTTTTTTGGCCTTATCTGGTCCCATCCTCCATCTCCAGTGATGCTTTTGGATGAAAATTGGTTTTAATTTGAAGATTAAGTGCAAGGATTTTTCCAACTGCAGTCTGGACCATTACTTGGCAACTAATAAGCTGTGGAAGTCTGCCATTATTTGGAATATTTGCTTCACTAAAGCCCGATACCTAGCCTCATCAAGATTTCTTTTTCAACTGCTGTAACCTAACATCCACTTGGAGATGCAAAATCTGCAGTACCACAGTTGAAGTTGATTAAGGGATACCTTGACTCCCAACCCTCAGTTCTGCCTCTGCATAACATTTAATTCTTCTTTGCAAGTTATTGTTGTAGTCTCTCATGAATGAGATTTTCAATTTATTGCTAAGTGATATGGAATTTGGAGTTGTTGATTTGTGTGGATTGTGAGCTTCATTGAGATTGTCTGACCTTATTTGCAACCATCAAGTAATAAGAGCCACTGCCACAATTAGCCATTAATAAATGGATTACTTTTAAATTAATGGCCTAACCATTTTTCATGTCATGGTTTATTTCATCATATTGGAGTTCATGGTATCTTGAATTCCATAAACACTTTGCTTGGCTGAGACATCTCATTATTACAGAAAGTAGGATGCTATGCTGGGTGCACTTAGTTAACTCATCAACGGGAGTTCACAGGTCAGAAGGTCAACTCATTATGCCCAATCTTCTTTACAATTTCTAGGTTTAGCAAATGTAAATATAGCACTGTAAAGATAGAATACTGCATGCAAAGTTATTGAATAGGATAAAGACCAGTGTTATTTGTTGTATTTGTAATAACTTTGCACAGAAATTAATGTGTTTGCAAATTTTATGGTAGCTGCAGTGCCTCATATGCCAGCTGTGCCATAGCTATGGAAAAAAAAATGGTTCCTTAACTAAGATTCTGCATATCATCTTTCAACCCAAGAACAACTTTTGTGTAAGAGCAGGAAAGGGTTCCATGTGTTTATGGAGAAAGAAAGGTTTAAGCAATATGGTAGGCAGATGGCATTTTGCTGGCCCTTAAAATTCTTGTGTTTATTGCGAAAATTCAACATATATAAAATGTGTGTCTAGAAGAAGGTGCTGACATTCCTTTTAGTTTAACATTGTCTGCACTCACAGTAGGCTAGAAATGAGATGCTGTAATAATATTTAATGCATTTGTGCCATATTCGATAAATTAATCCATTTATTTTGAATGAATAAATTCTCTGTTAGAGAGATGAATTTGCTGAGTATGTTAAAAATATTGTACAGCGCTGATAGTATCTTTCAAGCTAATGTTACACGTTTTGATCCAATGTTATATATATTTCACCCAGAATTTGCATAATGCGGTATCTAGGAGTGTGCCTCAGTACATCAACTTTTTACCTTACTTTTCAGCTCAAATTCAGTTTGCTATATGATTTTCTGCAAGAATGAACTGATAATGCTGGGCAATGGGATGTCTGGGACTTTGCTGAATGACAGGATCAACAGTCTATCTCTTTAACCAGTGAGATTTAATGATTGAAAAGATACAGAAGGAGGAGGCAGGATTAGAGAAATAGGAAAGGAAAGAAAGATTGGATTAAGAGAGAAGTGAGGGGGAAAGACTACGGGTTGAATTTTTCTGTCGCCGGGTGGACATGCACCTGACCTGAATGAGAGTGAAATAGTGCGTGATGACATCAGGTGAGCGCCCCGATGTCATTGCGCACTTGCGTGGGAGTCAGCAGCTTGCCCACCGACAAATAGCAAATATCTATTAAGGCCATTAAAGTTCTAATTGAATGAAATTTTTCGCTGCCTGTCCAATCTCATGGTTGGCGGGCAGGTGGAAAGGCCAAGTGGCCTTTGGATATTTTAGGAAACCTGATCCACAGCAATTAAAAACTATATAGAAATTTTTAAAATTCATTCACAGAGTCACATGAGGGGACATGTTTTTAACATTGCTAACTTTTTTATTTTTAATGTTATTAATCTTCAGCTACCTGAGGCAGCTCTGTACATCAGGGAGTCTTCATTGCTCGCACTCTCACGCATGCGCAAACTTTCGCACGCGCCCTTCTCCCGCCACCACCCTGATGGCGCTAAAGCGTGCCTTTCATGGTGGCTGGCCATTAATTGGCCAACCAGTGTGAAATCGATGTCAGGGCCAAATCACGGGCGGCGGTCAGCTTCACAACCACTTCTGGGCCCGCCCACTGCGCCTGCCCAAGGAGGGCAAAATTCTGTCCTACAAGTCAGGAAGGATACACTTCTGTGAATGCTGCAATATTTTTGAAAATAAATCAATCTTCAATTAATTCAAGTATCTTAGTTCTATTTTTGACCTTTTTGCTCATGTAATATCAACAGATAACTATCAGTCAGTGTTTTAGGCTGAGAGAGAATGACAAAGACTTATTTCCAGGACACTTCGGTAATATATGATTTAATCACACTAAGGGCTTCATTCATTATCTCTATCTATCTGTCAGAGTTCAGAATGTATAATTCAGGTTCCAGGTGTGATTAGATTGGTTGTGTTTTTTAACGTCTTTATCCAGGTAAGTTTGTTGAAGGTGAGCTTTATTGCTTTAATGAGATTGTTCTGTAAGGAATTGCAACTTATATCAAAAATCATGCTAACATTATGGCCAATTTATGCTGGATTCTCTCAGTTAACAAAATATCAATGAGTTATTTTTTTCAGGGGTGTGACAAATCAGCAAAGGATGCTGTGCTTGAAAGAGGTCGCATTCTTGAACAGAGACAGAATTAAATACAGGAATAAGTGGCAAGCTCAGGGCTGATTGGAGTGTAACACATTTTAAATTTGATCTGTTCAAAAATATCCCTGGATTATGGAAGGGAACCTCTCTCTTGCCAATAGATAGTAGATGTTGGCAGATAACTGCGAGTCTTCAGTACCACCGCTGCTGCCCAAGGTTAAGTGGCACTGGATCAGAGAATCTATCAATTGATCAGCCAACTGAAGACTATCACATGCACCTGCCTACCAGCCTAGCCAACAAAATGATTCAGTGCACACATTAATTTCACCTTCAAGACATGGGTTCTACTCCAGAATGGTAAGAAACAATGACAGGATGAAAGCTCCCTCAATTTGAAGTAGATGAAGGTGCAAGGCCATGGAAAGAGAATGGGGCATTATGATTAGTTTTGATTGTTCCAGGGAAGAGACATGTTGGGCTGCATGAGTGAGTTCTTTTTGCTCTTTAAACTTCTACGGGTCTAGCTGCCAGACCTGATATAGCTGGCCAAAAATAGTTCATTTCTTGCCATGCTCCTGCCGCTTTCCAGCTATAAAGCTGTGCTCAAGGGCAGACTGCTTCCCTCTTGGCAGTCTGCAAAGCACTAGCCTCAGTGGAGCTGCCAAAGTCAAAATAGAGCCTTTCTGTTTAAACATGCATCTGTGCTGTTGAGAGGAGCATGTGTTGAATGTAATTTTATCTGAGGTAAAAGTGTGGCTGCAAAAGTAAGTTTGACTGTATAAAGGAAAAACATGGGAAGAGGTGTATGTTTGTGAATAAAAATTTCTGGTTAGGATATGGAAGCACAGACAAATTGAAGGGTTTGAGCGCATCTAGATTTGAAACATTGTTGAACTCATTCCTAATTAAGCGATAAAATCCAGGATGTTGTGATTGCAGCCAATTTCAATGCTTTATGCATTGGCCAGCTAATAGCAAAACAGCAGAAGTGTGACTGGTAAGGACCCAGTATTATGATTGCAGCATGGAGGATATCAGGCAGTCACACAAAAATAATTCCATATGGTTTGAGATGCTGACTCCATCACCTCAGACCCAGGCTGGAACTTCGAAGCACCAAAAGCACCATAGGAAATAATTCAATCCATGTAAACCTCTGGGCTGAGGTTACACACTGACTAAATGAGCTTCAAGCAAATGACCCTGCAGATGTTTCATTGTCACCATTCCTACGTTTTCATCATCTACATCTGCCATGTGGGCTAATGGAGCATTGTCATTCTGCCACTGGGTATCTCAGAATCCATTTCAGGATGATTGTGGGGACCTGAATCACTGAATTTGAAATTCAATATTCAAAATATCTGATTGCTGCTTACTCCTCAGTGTTTATAATGATAATGAAATCAAAATGGGTTGGGGTGAATTATGCACTTCCGCAAGGAAATTGAACTTGTTTTGACATGAGATTTCACCTTTTGTCATCTAATATCTTCATTGAGCATGCCCAGGTCCTGATGGCCTGTCTCATCTATTCCCTTTATCACCAGCACAGAACATTCCCTGTTGGATTACAATGATACTTCTCTCTCTGTTTAGACAGTTTCAGTGTATTTGTCAATTTGTGCCAAATAGTTGGTAATATTTTGCTACTGACATGATTTAAATTTTGCCTCTTTAGAACGTGTGTGTTTGACATTAGGGAATGCAAGGTCCAGAATTTGCCCTTCTTCAAAGCAGCTCTGGGCCTGAGAGTGCGAGAGACTGATGTTTTGGCTCTGATCAATGATGTCAATCACAGTGATTGAACACAAAATGGTTACTACCAGTGTGGAGCATGGACTTGCTCATGGTGTGACAGTTTTTCCCATGTGAAACAGTTGTTCTTTCAGTTCACACTACAGACCAATGGTTTTCAAATTCTTTGTGTAGTTTTCTATTTCCCTGGTCATAAATATTGACAGTACTAGGACAGTATCAACTGTATGTGTAGAAAAAATGATGCTATAATTGCAGCAAACATTGCTATCATAATATAGCAACAGAAATAACTTCCCAGTAATTCACTAGACATGGAATAATTCAGAAATGTGTTGCCAAGAAGGACAGGAATAGTTGACCAATCTCACCCATATTCCTCCAATGATCTGGGAACCCAAATTTAAAAACCGTCGCATTTGGGAAGTATCCTCGATCTTGATTTTAACTTTTTTGAAGAGGCCTGATAGTGACAATTAAGTTGGTCATTCAGAAAAAACAGCATAGAGAGACAAGAATGAAATCTTAGACTAATGGTATATATTCCTTTGGGGTAAGATTCCTAATTAAATACTAGGACATAAATTAAATACTAGCTCCATTTTGTGATGCCTAGCCCCTTTTTTGGTGCAAGTGTTGCTGCTGGGCACAGGTGGTATTTTGAAGAAAGCTAATGGGCTGGATTTTATGGCTTCCCGCCAGATGTGCCATCGGCCAGGGGTGGAGGGCCACATAAAATGTGAAGTGTGGCAAGCACACTACCAAGCTAACCCCCATAACATGGTAGGTGGGCAGGCGCTGAAATCGGCAGCCCTCCTGCCATTTTTAAACAACTAATTAATGGTCAATTGAGCTTGTTACCAAGACAATTGACCAGAATAATACACTGCCCACGTCTTAAAATGGTTGGCGTGGGCAGGCGGGTGAGAGTGGACAGACCTTTTTTTTAAGGAAACTACTTAATAGGTGGGAAGGAAGGAGGGTACATCCTTCAGTGGTGCTCTGTGTGCATCAGGGGCAACCTGTCTCCCCGCCATGATGATACCTGCCCCTTTGTTCCTCCTGCCTGTCCTCCAAAACCTGCACCCCCTGCGTTCCCTGATCTTTCCCCGTCCTAAACCATGACTTAGCTCTCTTCAGGATCCAGGTACTCGACATCTGAGGGCCTCCATGTAGTCCCACTGAGGGGCGAAAGTCCCACTTTTTTGGCTCAATAAGCTCATGGACAGCACGTTATGGCTGCAGGGCAGGCACCTTTCAGGTGCGTCAGCTGATAGCCGACTCTTGCAACAGGGGTGGGGTGGGGTGGGTGGACGAGCAATATGTCCCCTCATGAAACCCATCCCACTGTAGCGGCTGTGTTAAAGTAGAACTCCTGTCACAGTTGTTTAGAATTGGCTGGCGGAAAGTATGGGGGGGTCCAATCTATATTAGTTGGGGCTGGATTTCCAGGGGATGGCCTACTTCGCTCCCCCAACCTCAGAAGGAAAGGCGGTCTTGAATGATTTATAAAAAGCCTGCCACTGTGATAACACACTGGGAGCAGGCTAAACTAGCTGATGGTTGGACTTTTGCCCCTCAGTGGGCAGAAAGCACCATCCTCAAGGACTGTCGGGCAATTTAGCTCTAGCAGCCCCAACAGAACAAGAACTCAGCAATGGGCACTGCTGGGATTGCAAGGAGGCCTCAGGAAGAAGATCATGGTGGCCAGAGACAGGTAAGTCCTGGGCTTTTGGGGTAGGGAGGGATTGGAGAACCTGGGAAGGTGGGAGAGAGGGGTTGGGGGTTGGGCTTTGGAGCGCAGGCAGGGAGGAACAAACTTGACATCCTGGGTGCGGGATGCCCCAATGTGCACAGGGCACCCCCTCCGCCCCAATTGATAAGACCCCCCTTCCTTCTGTAAGGGTCTGACGAATGTAGGCTCAATGTGTGACTGAGTACAGTACCACCCACACAGTGATGTAAGAGAACACATAACCTCCCCCTAGGTGTCAGTCTAATGTGGGACAGAGCCGTGTGTACCAGCAAGCATGGACACAGCTCTTAGCTAGTATGCATTACTGTATAGTTGTAAATAGTTCTAAGAGTCACTAAGGACTTACAGTTAACCTATGTATGACTATGAAGACTTTGTCAGACGTATCACACGGTAACCAAAACCCTTACAGTACATTCCTGCCTTTTCAAAAAAGCCATTTAAAAAAAAACGGTCTTTGTACTCTGGCCATCTTGCCACTGCCCAGTGTTTTATAGCATTGGAGGCAGATTGTGGCCCTTAATTGCCACTTAATTGGGCAGTTTTGGGCCTCAATAGGCCTAAGGGTGGGCGGCCTAATGGTGCCTCACCACACCCCATATAATGGGAAACAGATCGGGCTGGGACCGACAGATTTTGTGTCTCCCACCCGCCCCCGCCCACCCCACCGCTGAAACTATACCCAGTGAGGGAGGTGTCGTAAAATCCAGCCCTTGATCTTTGCTACCCTGCCTGCAATAGATTTTATTAAATAAATAATACTAAACACTGACCTTGAATTGTCTCAGTCTCATCACATCTTGTGTTTTCAAAGCTGTGACGTGTTCTGTTCTGCTTTGAGGTCTGCAGTGTTTTTAATGGGCTCATCTAATATTTGGCAGCACAATGCCATAAGTAAGCAATGGTATTCCAGTCAGTCTGTTTAGAAGATGTGTGATAGGTTTCTGTATGATGCCCTCTATTCATCACCTGAAATTTCTTTCACTTTGACAGCTCACAATACTCTAATCCTATTGCTCAATATATTCTGTAAAACTGTTCAGTAGACCCGGTATAAAAACTTCCTGTCCTCAGAAATACACTTTATTGCGCAACTGGTTGATCCTAAGCAATATTTGAAGGAACATGCATTTAATTTCAATTTAAAAATTTTTTCCTTTCTACATCTGAAAATGTACGTAATAAATTTCCTGTAGAGGAAGTAAGAAAACTATGATGGAGAGGGGGTACATTTGGATTACGGGAGGGAACAGCCATGGTTTGAACACCAAAAAACTAGAGTGTGCAGCAACTTCATCATGGAGCGTCACTTTAATATTCTACAGTTAATATAAATCACGCAATATAATTGCTGCTCTGCTAGTTTTAGAGCAGCTTTTGTCACCATTTAATGGAAAAAATGTGATAGATAGTGGCTAATACAGTGTCAGCAGTGTAATCTCACATGCCTCAGAGCAGTTTGTCTCCTGAGTCGAAATGCCGATTACATTGTCTTATTATGTACTGCTCTTTTTGCTATTGTTTGAGTGTGACGTTGTTTTCCCTCATTGAAAGGAAGCTGTTTTGATTCCTGATATTAGTCAGTAAATTTGCCAAGATCCAATGCCCATTTCGCTCGGTGCTGTCAGATGCCAAAATATCAATCCACATTAGGGGAGAGCTTCTTAGCTAAGCCTCGCACCGTTTATCATGACATTCAGTGAAGGCAGTGATGCATTATTGCAGTTTGCATTCACGCTTAATCTTTGTCAGGACCATTACTGTATAGTTTATCAGTGAAAAATATCATCCTGGCATCTAATTGAAATAATTATACAATTATAGCTCTGACATGTATTCCAGTTTGTGGAAGTTGGGGGTTTTTCCATTTAATTTTAATCATTAATTGTTCCAGATACTGAATTTGGGTCTTCCTAGAATTTGACATTTTTAGCTCAGCAAATTGTTTTATTTTCTTTTGCAATTTGAAAATATTGTCACAAGGCTGTTATCCTTTTTTTTTTCAACTTTCAACTGACTGGAAATTTTGCAATTTGAATTGGGATAGAGCAAACTGCTTAAAATTGCAAGGCCACATTCCAAGGTGAAGGTGAAAAACCAACAAGTCACCCTCAGGAGAGTGTGAAGAGCGATGCATTTCCTATAATCTAGACACCCATCGAAACTCATAGTTGTCTAAGGAAGAGACATTAAAAATGCAAAGTACTAAATATTGAAACAATGGCTGCAACAGACAGACCCAGTCAAAACCTCTTGGAAATACACAATGGGTGAAGTATTTCAAGGCAAGGTCCAGCCACTTGAGAAGATTGCAAGTGACACAGGTGGTGTCAAGAAAGTCTTCTCCAGAGAAAGCAGGCTGAAGGCTGCTCTCTCTCCCTCTCTCTCTTTTGGAATAAGTCTGTCGCTCGGTTTGAGAAGCCAACACTACCAGAAACCACCAGTCAACCGAGATCTCATAATTCATTGCAGCATCTCCTACATCTGACCATATCTAAGAAACCAGATAACCCAAATCGGCTGCAGCATATAAAATCTGTGCCTCAAGAACAACCAAAGGGTACTTAACCATATATTCTTTTACATTTTTTATTGGACTTTAACTCCCCTTATTTCTGATGTATGTGCCTGTGTTTCTCTGTGTTTGTGTGTGTGTCTGCTTGCGTGTTTTTGTTTGTGCCTGTGTGTTTGCGTGTTTGTGTGTGTCTGCGTGTTTGAATGACAGCATGAGGGCTGAATGCTTGATGCTGCGTTTTTATTATTTTTCTCAGGTTTAGTGGTTAATAAATTTGCTCTTTCCTTGAATCATGGAAACCTTATTTGATTGTCTCCTTATTGCTCACAGCTTAATTAGTTAAATACATCCTGATTTGGAAAAAGCTTACCCTCATGGAAAATAAACTTAAATCTTTATTGTGGCCAACCAAGGAGGTTGAATAGAGTGGAGCCAGTTCACCCCTTCTCACCTGGTCATAACAATATTACATTACAATATGAATAGTTTTGATGCCTATTATAATTAGAATACTCTGGTAACAAGTATAATGACTGCTGTAGTTGGTATGGTATTACAACGTAAATTTTCTGTTGTCTATTACAATGCGAATGGTCATGGTTAGGTGACTATATTACAATGAGAATGGCTTGGTGATTGTTATGGAAGTGACTCTTACAATGAGAATTGTATGGTTGTATTTCGATGAGAAAAATATGATGTCTGTTACAGTAGGGAAAGTATGGTAACTATATTAAAATGGGAATAGCCTGGTAACTGTTACAATGAGAACGGCCTGGTAGTTGTACTACAGAAAGCGAAAAAAAGACTCACCTTTATATGGTGCATTTCATGACCATATGGATGTCTCAAAGGGCTTTACTACCACTGCAGTACTTTTGAAGTGTAATCACTCTTATGGTTAAGGAAACATGGCAGCCAATCTGTACTCAGCCAACTACCACACCCAGCAGTATGATAATGAACAGGTAATCTGTTTCTTTGTGATGTTGATTGAGGAATAAATATTGAACAGGACACCAGGCAAAACTTTTCTGCCCTTCTTCGAAATAGTGAAATCTTTTATGTCGAAAGACAGTGCAGGACCCCCTCAGTGTTAGCCATTTGTGCTCAGGTCTAGTGGGAATAGTGTGCTGACGGGATTCCAGCGGGAAAGTTTAGATAACTAGATTCCAATGAGGGCGAGCTGGTGACTGGATTCCAGTGAGAGTGAACTGTTGACCGGATCCCAGCGAGAGCGGGCTGGTGACCGGATCCCAGCGAGAGCGGGCTGGTGACCAGATCCCAGCGAGAGCGGGCTGGTGACCGGCTCCCAGCGAGAGCGGGCTGCTGACCGGCTCCCAGCGAGAGCGGGCTGCTGACCGGCTCCCAGCGAGAGCGGGCTGCTGACCGGCTCCCAGCGAGAGCGGGCTGCTGACCGGCTCCCAGCGAGAGCGGGCTGCTGACCGGCTCCCAGCGAGAGCGGGCTGCTGACCGTCTCCCAGCGAGAGCGGGCTGCTGACCGGCTCCCAGCGAGAGCGGGCTGCTGACCGGCTCCCAGCGAGAGCGGGCTGCTGACCGGCTCCCAGCGAGAGCGGGCTGCTGACCGGCTCCCAGCGAGAGCGGGCTGCTGACCGGCTCCCAGCGAGAGCGGGCTGCTGACCGGCTCCCAGCGAGAGCGGGCTGCTGACCGGCTCCCAGCGAGAGCGGGCTGCTGACCGGCTCCCAGCGAGAGCGGGCTGCTGACCGGCTCCCAGCGAGAGCGGGCGGGTGACCGGCTCCCAGCGAGAGCGGGCTGCTGACCGGCTCCCAGCGAGAGCGGGCGGGTGACCGGCTCCCAGCGAGAGCGGGCGGGTGACCGGCTCCCAGCGAGAGCGGGCGGGTGACCGGCTCCCAGCGAGAGCGGGCGGGTGACCGGCTCCCAGCGAGAGCGGGCTGCTGACCGGCTCCCAGCGAGAGCGGGCTGCTGACCGGCTCCCAGCGAGAGCGGGCTGCTGACCGGCTCCCAGCGAGAGCGGGCTGCTGACCGGCTCCCAGCGAGAGCGGGCTGCTGACCGGCTCCCAGCGAGAGCGGGCGGGTGACCGGCTCCCAGCGAGAGCGGGCGGGTGACCGGCTCCCAGCGAGAGCGGGCGGGTGACCGGCTCCAAGCGAGAGCGGGCGGGTGACCGGCTCCCAGCGAGAGCGGGCGGGTGACCGGCTCCCAGCGAGAGCGGGCGGGTGACCGGCTCCCAGCGAGAGCGGGCGGGTGACCGGCTCCCAGCGAGAGCGGGCGGGTGACCGGCTCCCAGCGAGAGCGGGCGGGTGACCGGCTCCCAGCGAGAGCGGGCGGGTGACCGGCTCCCAGCGAGAGCGGGCGGGTGACCGGCTCCCAGCGAGAGCGGGCGGGTGACCGGCTCCCAGCGAGAGCGGGCGGGTGACCGGCTCCCAGCGAGAGCGGGCGGGTGACCGGCTCCCAGCGAGAGCGGGCGGGTGACCGGCTCCCAGCGAGAGCGGGCGGGTGACCGGCTCCCAGCGAGAGCGGGCGGGTGACCGGCTCCCAGCGAGAGCGGGCGGGTGACCGGCTCCCAGCGAGAGCGGGCGGGTGACCGGCTCCCAGCGAGAGCGGGCGGGTGACCGGCTCCCAGCGAGAGCGGGCGGGTGACCGGCTCCCAGCGAGAGCGGGCGGGTGACCGGCTCCCAGCGAGAGCGGGCGGGTGACCGGCTCCCAGCGAGAGCGGGCGGGTGACCGGCTCCCAGCGAGAGCGGGCGGGTGACCGGCTCCCAGCGAGAGCGGGCGGGTGACCGGCTCCCAGCGAGAGCGGGCGGGTGACCGGCTCCCAGCGAGAGCGGGCGGGTGACCGGCTCCCAGCGAGAGCGGGCGGGTGACCGGCTCCCAGCGAGAGCGGGCGGGTGACCGGCTGGTTTCTGGTGAAAGTGGATGGAGTCTATAAAGTGAGAACGCTATAGTTAATCTATTATGATTTGTTATTTCTCAACAATCGTGCAGAAATAGTACTTCATCAAAAATAAAATGAAGAATGGTTCTTCAAGTGTGCCATTACAGGAAATGAACTGAGTGTATCTAAGCTTTTCAGACAATTGCGATTGAGATATCGATATGACTGGTTGCTGTGTATCTTCCAGATTTTTGATGCCCTCTGTGAGGGATTTTGTATTGCCGGGTTGTTTCTGTGGGTTTTCCAGGTGAAGGGCGAGGACTATAATTCCTGGCATGTCCGGGTATTCTGGCTCAGGGGCAGAGAGTGGCGGGGGACAGGCAGTGCATGCTCCAGTCCAGTTTTTCTTTGACAGCTGTTCAGGAATGGCTTGAAGTATTTTTTGCTGGAGACTTCAAGCTGAGAGCCTGGTTCACAGTGTGTTCAGTTCCGCTGGTGATCGAAGAGTTTCTGCCTCCAGCCCTTGCCTGAGAACGGAAGCTGAAGGGTTCGCCCATCCTGACAGCAGTTTGTATGTGTGAAAGGTGGCGCGGCCAAACATGTGAACAACAAGCAAGAGTAGGCCATTCGGCCTTTCAAGCCTGCTCAGCCATTTAATAGGATCATGGCTGATCTGATCGTAACCTCAAATCTGCATCCCACCTACCCTCGATAACCTCTCATCCCTTTGATTACCAAGAATCTATCCACCTCTGCCTTAAAAATATTCAAAGACTCTGCTTCCACCGCCTTTTCGGGAGGAGAGTTCCAAAGGCTAACGACCCTCTGAGAGAAAAAATTTCGTCTCATCTCTGTTTTAAATGGATGACCCCTTATTTTTGAACAGTGACCCCTAGTTCTAGATTCTCCCACAAAAGGAAACGTCCTCTCCACATCCACCCTGTCAAGACCCCTCAAGATCTTATGCTTCACTCAAGGCGCCTCTTACTTTTCTAAGTTCCAACGGATACCTTTCCTCATAAGACCACCCGCCCATTCCAGGTATTAGCCTGGTAAACCTTCTCTGAACTGCTTACAACACATTTACATCTTTCCTTAAATAAGTTGACCAACACTCTACACAGTACTCCAGATGTGGTCTCACTCTGTGCAACTGAAGATAACCTACCTACTTTTATATTCAATTCCCCTCACAATAAATGATAACATTCTATTAGCTTCCCTAATTACTTGCTGCACCTGTATACTAGCCTTTTGCAATTCATGCACAAAGACACCCAGATTGCTTTATATCTCAGAACATCGCAATTTTTCACCATTTAGATAATATACTTCTCTTTTATTCTTCCTGCCAAAATGGACAATTTCACATTTCCCCACATTATACTCCGTTTGCCAGATTGTTGCCCACTCCCTTAACCTATGTATATCTTTTTGTAGCCTCCTTATGTCCTCTTCTCAACTTATTTTCCTACCTATCTTTGTGTCATCAGCAAATTTGGCAACCATCCCATTCATCCGTTCACCCAAGTCATTTATATAAATTGTAAACAGTTGAGGCCCCAGCACTGATCTCTGTGACACAACACTCATTACATCTTGCCATCATGAAAACGACCTGTTTATGCTTACTCTGTTTCCTGTTAGCCAGCCAATCTTCTATCCATGAGCTTTTATTTTCTGAAGTAACCTTTGGTGTGGCACTTTGTCAAATGCCTTCTGGAAATTTCTTTCAAAAAATTTCCCTTCTAGAAATTCCCTTTCACAAAGCTATGTTGACTCTGCCTGATTACCCTGAACCTATCCAAGTGCCCTGCTATAGCTTCTTTAATAATAGCTTCTAACATTTTTTCTATGACAGATGTTGAGCTAACTGGCCTGTAGTCTCCCACTTTCTGTCTTCTGCCTTTTTGAATAATGGAGTTACATTTGCTATCTTCCACTCTAATGGGACATGCCTTGAATCTAGGGAGTTTCGGAAAATTAAAACCAATGCATCCACTATCTAACTAGCCGCCTCTGTTAAGACCCTAGGATGAAGTCCATCAGGACCCGATCAATTGTCAGCCCGCGGCTCCAACAATTTACTCAGTACCACTTCTCTAGTGATTGTAATTTTCCTTAGCTCCCCCTCCCTTCCATTTCCTGATTCATAGCTGCTTCTGGGATGTTACTTGTATCCTCTATAGTGAAAACTGATGCAAAATACTTGTTCAAATGACCCTGGGCCCTGGGTATGGTGCGAAAGTGAGCCCACATTACAGGGAATCAGGAGCAGATGACTTCTGTAGTGCTACGTTTCTTTTCTTTATTTTAAACCATGGAATTTTGTGGCTTTATTTTCTTAGTAAGTAACTGGGATTTCAAATTGTGTCTGCTTTAGGAAAAGTTACGGGTCCCCAACCTGATCACAAGATAATTTGGGGGGTTTGCTCTGGGTTCGTAACACCTTCTTTATGTCTACCCTACCATCTAGCATAATGCAGTAAAAGTTATTCTAAAGTTGGTTGAAGATTCTATTTTTAGGTTGGGAGAGACGAACTTGTCTAGAAGAAATTTGCTCCATCTAGATTAGACTATTTCCTGGATTCAAGTTCGGGTGCAAAAGGGATGCTGGAAGGAGATGGTGTCAAGATCATCATCAGTGCTACAAAGGTCTAGAGGGACCAGGTCAAGTAAATATGGAGAGAGCCAGGCATGTTGTGTATGACTAACTGGAAGGTGCATGCGCTGTTGTAAGGCACCTGCATCACCTGCCTTTTACACCCACTTTGCAGCAGTTTAGTTATTATACTTTTAGCCCTCTGTCCCATGTGAGTTTCTTCATGCTTTTGAAGCAAGGTTAGAGAAGAAGGCATTCTGCTGAACCTTAGGAGGCACTAATCCAAATGCAATACATTTTTGCATCGAGATTATCATTATCTTGGATCATACTTAGGCTAGCAGTTGTGACTAGATGAAGAAAATTGGTCTGTTTGATTTCTGCATTAAATTGGATTGAGAACTGGTGAACTTTTCTTTTTTACATAATTATCTACAGTCTGAGGCCCCACAGTTACAACCATGGGCGGAATCGTTCCAGATTTGCACTAAGTGCGGTAGCGGGCGGGTTGTTTTACCAGCTGTCCACAATGGCAGGTTTTCACACTGTATTGTCCTAAACCTGCTGCATTATTTGTGCATTCCCGGGAAACGTGCCGTTTCGATGGTGGGTAGGCTTTCATTTAACCGCCATGCCATCACCTCACTGCTTCATCACACCGGGCGCCATATTTAAAGTCTAGACGTGTGAACACATCTCAGTGCTTCCAGCCAAGGACTACTGCAGGGAAGATGTCTACAAGAGGCAAAAAAACTGTAGCCCCCAGGTTTATTGACTGGATGCCTTTTGGACATTGTGGAGGTCTTCCTCTACCCCCACTTTGGATGCAGGATGGACAGTGACGTGACCAACTAGGCTTGGGAGGCAGTGGCGATCAGTGCCAGTGCTGCACAGAAGACGTTGGTCATCCAATGCAGATAGAGGATGAATGATATCATCCGTGCAACCATGGTATGGCAACCATCTCATCACTCTAAACTCACACACTGAAGGCCATCACACATTCACTGGCATCTCACTCACTGCCAGCTCAAGGGACCTCACCACACATTCTCACACACATCCTCACATCTCCATCTGGCCTCATCTCCTCTAGAGACTGCCTCATCAGCCCTCACCATCTTGAGGCCACTTGCACAGATCAACATGCACTTCCACAAACACCCTGGGATTTCGGTGGGCAAACCTAATAACAATATGCAGATGTGTTACAGTGAGATTCCTGACGTCCAATGGCAGGAAACGCTGCCCACCAGCGGCAGGCTGAGTGGACGATCGCAAACTGGTTTCACACTGTCGTGAAACCCATTGTGCCATATTGTCCATTAACGCTACTGAACACTCCTGCTGCTGGTGGCCACGGAAAGTCCCAGCCCATATTGCCACCGCCTACCCTTCTAACCTGGGTATGGAAAATGTACCAAATTTTGCAGGGTATGGCTGTAAAAGAAAGCTGGCAATAAAAATTACTGGACATAGGGCACCATATGGGAGCATGCAAAAAAAAACTGTTGGCATTTGCTGTTAGTAAAAACATATACATTTTCTAAATCCCACCTTCAAAAGCTGCAGCAGGGTTGACCATGTTCATAGTTCAATTAATACTGCTTAGGATGGTGGGGGGGAATATTCAGATTGGCTGCATCATTGTTTACATTTGTTAATTTCTCTCTCGTGTTGGTGAAATGCACTCCCCGTCTCAATCCCTCACTCCCCCACTCACTCCCCTCCACTTTTCCCTCCCTCCACTCCATCAACATCTGTTATTCCTTCAGCACTCTTCCCCATCATATAAATGCGACTCTCTCATCCCTGGAGAGAATCCCTAAATGCTTACAACATTGTGGTTTTGTGCAGCAACAACTTGCATTTATCTAGCACTACTAACATAGTGAAATGTCCCAAGATACTTCACAAGTGCGTAATCAGCCAAAAATTGACACTGAGCCAAAGAGAGAGAACCAAAAGCTTGGTTAAAGAGGAAGGCTTCAAGGAAGTGTCTTCAAGGTAGAGACAGAGAATAACGAGGCAATTTCAGAGCTTAAGACTGAGACTGCTGAATACAACTGTTCACAAACTTCATGTCCTATTTGAAGTCAAGATGAGCTCTGATCACATAGCCACATCATCACTAAGATCACCTATTCCACCACCATAATGTCATCCGACTCCACCCTTGCCTCAGATAAATCTTTCTTGGGATGTGGGCATCGCTGGCAAGGTCAGCACTTGTGCCCATCCCAACTTGCCCTTGAACTGAGTGGCTTGTTAGTCAATCTCAGAGGGCAGTTAAGAGCCAGGGACATTGCTATGGGTCTAGAGTCCCATGTAGGCCAGACCAGGTAAGGATTTCAAATTTCCTTCTCTCCATTCATGAACCAGATGGGGTTTTAGAGCAGTTGATGATAGTTGTCATGGTCACTGTTGCTGAGACTAGTTTACTTTCCAGATTTAGTAATTGAATTTAAATTCCACCAGCTAACATGGTGAGATTTGAACACGTCTCAAGAGCATTAACCTGGACCACGATGCCACCATCATCCCGACATCATCTGCTAAAACATTGCTCCAGGTCTTTGTTATCTTTAAACTTGACTACTCCAATGCATTCCATGCTGGCCTCTCACATTCTACTCTCGTAAACTCTGTTACCCATGTTTGTTTGAACCAAGTGCCATTTACCTATCACCCCTGTGTTCACTGGTTCTTGGTTAACCAACACCTCAATTGTAAAATTCTAAGCTTGTTTCATGGTCTCACCCTTCTCTATCTCTGTAATCTTGTCTAATCCCACAACCCTCCACGATTTCTACAGTTGGTTAACTCTGGCCTCCTTAAGGATCCCCGATTTTAATTGCTTTAACATTGGTGGCTGTACCTTCAGCTACCAAGGCCCTAAGCTCTGGAATTCACCCCCACCCAAATCTCTCTGCCTCTCTACTTTGCTTTCCTCCTTTAGACCACTCCTCAAAATCTGTCTCTTTGACCAGGCTTTTGGCCATTTGCCCCTAATATGGCCACATGTGGCTCAATGTCAAATTTTGCATTATGACACTCCTGGCACAAGGCACAACTCAGGAGTCTGATGGAATATTCTCCACCAACCTGGACAAGTACAGCTCCAACAACAATCAAGAAGCTTGACCATCCAGGACAAAGCAGACCATCCACAAACATTCACTCCCACCACTGATGCACAGTGGCAGCAGTGTGTACCATCTACAAGATGCACTGCAAAAACTCACGAAGGCTTCCAAATCCATGACCACTACCATCTAGAAGAACAAGGGCAACAGGCAGATTGGAACTCCGCCACCTGGAAGTTCCCCTCCAAACCACTCACCATCCTGACTTGGAAATATATTACTGTTCCTTCACTGTCGCTGGATCAAAAACCCTAACAGCACTGTGAATGAATTTTTAAAAATCCTTGGATGTTTTATTCCATTAAAGCTGCTATAAATACAATTTGTTGTTGGCAAAGCTGCCAATGGTAGGATGAAGGAAATGGGAGATGGGCAAAGCACCAGAGTTCTCTGGTGGCGGAAGAGATTTCAGAGATAAATTACATAAGGTGGCCTTGGAATTTGGCCTGAAAAATCCCTGATCCATCCCTGTTCTGTACTTGATTCCAAGTATTATTTGGTGAGTTAGATGTCATTGTGAATGATACAACTGACAGCTTTCAATTGACTGAAGTACAACCAGTTTATAAGTTTGGGAAAGAAAATTAGAGTAAAAATTTATGACATTTTGATGTGACAAAAGTTGGCAGCTGTTTGTTAATGCCTTGGAGTAATGTGGTTTGGCCAACTGACATGTTTACTGTACTGTAAGAATTATGTGTGTGGCTCCTCTGTGGCACAGCCTGCAGCTCTCTAATGATTTCCGTTTTCTCCTGTGTAATCCCAACAATTTCAGGGATGTTTCTCTCTTTTTCTCTCTCTATCTCATTTATCTCTCTTACCCTTGTTTCATCACTCATTTTGTCTCTTTATTTTAATCTCTTGTTTTATCTCTCTCATATTTGCTGTCTGTATTTTTCTCTTTCTTCCTGTCTCTTGCTCTTTCTGAATTAACTTTTCTGAATATCGATCTGTCAATTATAGTGCAGTGGTAAGTGAACTGCTGGGTTAAGAGATTAACTTCAATTTACACTCTGCAATGCTAGATTTTACAATAATAATAAACTGAAGGATAATGACTAACTTACACAGGCATTTTTTGGGAACAGGTAATGTCAGAACCCCATTCTGTGTAGTAAAGAAATGTGTGCAGCAATACCTGCTGCCTCCTGCAAGGAATGAATTGAAAAGGAATCCAGTTTATTAAAAATTGCTGTAGTCGAGTATATGAAGTTGCTTTGCATCCATTATTTTTGCTGAGCCTCCTTTGTTTGAGGATAAGTGGTGATTACATTTCCTGCTTACATGTGTCCTTGTAAATTCACTGCTTCCCATTCAGTCAGCCTTTTGTCGAGTGGTAATCTGCAAGTATGACAAATGACAGATGAGAGAGCTTAGACAGTGAAACAAATTGAAAAATTATGAGGAAATCTCAACTTGGAATGAACCTCATTGAATACTAAATTCCTAATGGTTTGACATTTGACAGAAACAGCCGATAAAATTAATATCAGGTTTTAACATTTTTATTGCCTATACAGTGAGTTTGTGTAGAATGGAGTGTCTATCGTTCCACTTTACCAAAGTAAAAGTGAAATAATGGCTCATATTTTGCGAATGCTTTGAGAGTCCCTGTTCCCTGTAGAGCTGCTTAGAGGGTGACCTCCTGGAGGATGATGTCATTCAATTTGGGTGGTTATGGCTGCCTTGTGATTTGAGAGTTCATTGCAAGCTGTGTGGTTTAGCCTGAAGCCAAGCCTTAAAGATTTTCGTATAATTTTCAAGAGGGATTCATGCACAGGATTGGTATGCTTGGTGCTCCTCAAAGAAAAAAAAAATCAGAAAAAATTGGAAGCAGGCTTAGTTTATATTGAAAGAGAAATAAAAGAGGAAGAGTTAAGTTCTTGAATTATCTAGCTGTTTTAAAAGCTGAATCTCTTTATGGTCCATTTTTTGATTATTATAGGTGCAACTTATAATTTTATATCACGACTAAAAAGTCTATTTTGGTAGCCATCACTTTATTTTGGGATGTGTTTAATGAACTGTTTTGCTGCCAATAAAATATCCTAAGCCACATAAAGCCCCTGAGTCTGAAGCATTGGGCCTCCAGATTTGAAATTCAATCTGATTGAAACAAACTCTCTCCTTTAATTCCAGGTTTTACAGGTTTTGGGTGTTTTTGGCATCAGGGGGCAGGCTTGGAATTAGTGTGAAGGAACTGAATTAACAGGCACACCATTGAAATGGCTCACTCTTTATAATATCCAGGGCTATTTGTATCAGCTGAGCTCAGTTATATCACTCTTGTCTTTTGTGTCCCAAGAGCATGGACTCCTCCATCCTAATATCTCTCCCTTTGAATCAGTGTCATATTTTGTCTGTATGCTCCTGTGAAGCACATTGACATCTTTTCCTGTATTTCCCATGCTATATGAATGCAGGGTGTTCCAATCCCACCCCAAGCCTTGAGCATATAGGACAGGATTTTTCCCTTGTCAGGTGGGTGGGCCGGCCCAGGAGCGACTGCAAAACGGTCTGCTGCCTGCGATCGGGCCCCGACCGCCATTTCACGCTGCCTGGTCAATTGACGGCCAGCGAACATGAAACACACACTGAGAACCTCAGCGCTGCTGGGGTGGGGGCTGGGAGAGTGCGAGCACTGAAGTTTGTGCATGCGCGGGGGCGCACTCCTTGAAAGCTCTCTGAAGGCACAGAGCTGCCTCAGTGAGCTGAAGAATCTACAATTAATATAAACATGTGACTCAGTCACATGAGCAGGGACATGTTAAAAATTAGTTTAAAAAATGTTATTTTTTCTAAATTCAATGTTGGAAACCTCATCCCGCTCATGGATGAGGTTTCGCAAAAAATGCAACAGCCGCCTGGCCTATTCGCCAACCCGCTAGCCATAAGGTTGGACGGGCATGGAAAGATTCCCCTTAATTACCTGCTTAGGGGCCTTAATAGGACTCTTAATTGTAAGTGGGCACACTGCCGACTCTCGCATGCGCCCGCCGACCGAAATATCATGCAAGTGCGTGATGAATTTGGGACGCTCGCCCAACATCATCGCACGCTCGGGCGTGTCGGGCCCGCAACCGCAAGCCGAACTGAAAATCCTGGCCATAATTTAGGCTAACACGTATACATAGATGGAGTGCTGCATTGCCAAAAGTTCCAACTTTTGGCTGAAATATTAAAATGGTTTCCTCAGATGAACGTAAACGATTCCATGACATTCAAAGGAAATCTCCCAGTGTCCTGACTATCATTTAACTCTCAACCAATAACACTTGAACAGTTTAAATGCTCAATATCTCATTGCTGTGTTGGTGCATACTTAGAATGTCCAAGTTGGCAGTGTTTCTTAACAAAATTGTAGTGATCTCACTTGTGAAGTGTTTCATTTGATTATAAAGCACTCCTGGATGCCCTGAAGATATGGATGGTGCTACATAAAGGCAACTTCATTCTTGCAATTATAACTTATTCCTTTGCACTGTGGCACCATTAGATCCTCTCAGTCATAGAGCCATAATGACGGAGAAATAGTCAATTTCACCCATCAAGTCCATGCTGGCTCTCAAGGGCAATCCAGTCAGTCCCATTCCCCAGCTCTATCTGTAACCCTGGAAGTTCATTTACCTTAAGTGGCTACGCAGTTTCCTTCACGGATTGTTTTTACCTCCTCCACCATCTGAGGCAACGAGTTCCAGGTCATTACCACTCGCTGCATCAATAAGGCTCTTCCTCACATCCTCCTGTACCCCTTGCTCAAACACTAAATCTATGTCCTCTAGTCCTTGTGCCTCTTGCTCAAACACTAAATCTATGTCCTCTAGTCCTTGTGCCATCAACTAATGGAGGCAACTTTTCTTTGTCTATGTTATCAAAAGCTGTCATTGTCTTCCACACCTCTGTCAGATCTCCCCTCAACCTCCTTGGATCCAAGGAGATTGGCCTCAGCTTCAGCAACCTAGCCTTATTGCTAAAATACCTCATCTCGGAACCATTTTGGTAAACCTCCTCTGCACCCTCTCAAGGTCCCTCCCTCTTAAATTGTGGTGACTAGAACTGGACGCAATACTCTAGCTGTGTCCTAACCAGAACTTTATGAAAGTTCAGCACAACATAGCTGCTTTTGTACTCAATACTTCAATTTATGGAGCTAAAGATCCCAAATGCTTTACTAATTTCTTAATATATCTTGCCACCTTCAAAGATCCAAGCACATGTACCCCCAGTTTCTTTTACTCTGCACACTCTTCAGAACTGTGCCGTTAAGTCTGTACCGCCTCTCCATATCCATTCTGCAAAAATGCATCACCTCACACTTCTCTGCATTAAAATTCTATCTACCACTTGTGTGCCCATTATGCTAGACTATTTATGTGCTGTTGTAGTCAATTGGTATCATCACCACACCTCCAAGTTCAGTATCATCAGCAAATATTGAAATTTTATCCTGTGTTCCAATATCCAAGTCATTCATATTTATATCAGAAAAGTAGTGGTTCTTCCACTGACTGTTAGGAGCTTCACTGACTGTCATCCTTCAGTCTGAAAAACACCTGTTTATCATGACTCGCTTTTTTCTGTCCTTAAAAAAAAAAATCAGAGTTGACACTGACCCTCCTATTCCATGAGCCAAAATTTTCTTAACCGGACTTTTATGTCATACTTTGTCAAACGCTTTCAGAAAATTCATATAGACAACATTCACCACAATTCCCTCATCAACCTTCTCTATTTTTTATTCAAAAATATCAATTAGATTAGTCAACCATGATCTGCCTTTTACAAATCCCTGCTGGGTCGCTTTAATTAACTCACACGTCTCCAAGTGCCTGTTAATTCTTTCCTTAATTATTCATTCCTTAAACCTTACCCACGACTGATATTAAACTGAGTGGCCTGTAGTTACTCTGGATAGTACTTGCACCTTTTCTTGAATAAGGATGTCACATTTGCCACTCTCCAAACCTGTGGCACCTCACCCATACCTTGATAAGTGTGGATGATAATGGAAAACCTTTCTGATTTTTCCACCCCCTCTTGGGAACATGGATGCAAACCATGCAAAGCAGGAGACTGATCCATTTTAAACATATCCAACCTTTCCAGTCCATTCATTCTATCAATTTCCACCCCATCCCTTGCCTGTACCATCTGCGCTTTTAGTCAGGATCCTCTGCTGCGCCTCTAAGCGTATGTCACTCTAATCAAATCGCCTCTTACTACCCACTCATTACTTGCATACTGGTAGAAGCTTTTTGGATTCCCTTTTATGTAACTGCCATTTTATTCCAATATTATTTCTATGATAGTCTTATTTTCCTTTTCGCTTCCCTTCTCAACTTGTTCACTTCCTCTCTCAACTTATTTGGCCTGGTACTCGTTTGAATAATAGTCCCTAACATGCATCATGCACTCTCATTTTTGTTTGATCATATTCGCTATGTCCCTCATAATCCAAGGAGTCCTGGATTTGGTTCCCCTACCTTGCCCCTTGTTGGAATGTACCTAACATGTATCTGAACCATCTCCTTGAAGATCATCAATTGTTCTGTTACAGAATTTCCTGTCAGGCTTTTGTTAGATCCCTTCTCACCCCATAGAAGTTAGCCCTCTTCAAATTTAGAAGTTCTACTTTAGATTGTTCCTTGCTGTTCACCATTACTGACATAAACCTTATGATATGGTGATCAGTCTTACCCAAATGTTTTCCCACAAACACTTGGTCCACTTGGCCCACCTTATTCCCCAACCCCAGATCCTCCTTCCAATTTGGACCGAGAATGTACTGGTCATGAAAGTTCTCCTGAATATATGTTACAAATTCCTCCCCCTCCTTACCCTTTACTCTAATGATATCCCAATTGATATTTGGGTAATTAAATTCTCCCAATATCACCGCTCTATGTTTCTTACACATCTTGAGTATTGCTGAAAAAATACATGTTGGCTGGGATTTTCCACGTCCACTGGTGTTGGGTGTGCTCGGTGGCGTGAGCGGACAATATGACAAGAAGGGCAAAAATCGGTTTCGCGACATCATGAAACCAGTTTGCAATCATCCTCTCAGCCCGTCGATCGCAGGCTGCATTATCCACCATCGGATGTCGGGAACCTCATTGCAATATATCTGCATATCATTATAAGGCCAGCCTGCCGCACTCATCCCCCCCGCCCCTGCTTGCTGGATCATCCACCCAATTTAGCGGGAAAACCCGCTGGTGCAGAACAAGTCTTGACAACAGTGACGTGCAGAGCTCAGGCCTTACTGCCAGGGCCTTACTCACATCACGGACATACAAGAGCAGAAGATGCTGGAGCCTGACACCAACGGGATCCTGGAGGAACGTCCATGGCATGCTGGGTGGATTCTCATGGACATGGTTCCGCTGTGAAGCAGGTCAAGGAAGTTGGAAAGTCACGGTTGATGGTCACAACGGATGATGGTTGAATTTCTTGAGTGTTGTGGGAGCTGCGTTCATCCAGGCAAGTGGGGAGTATTCCATCACACTCCTGACATGCCTTGTAGATTGGTGGACAGGCTTTAGGGAGTCAGGTGGTGAGTTTCTCGCCGCAAGATTCCTAGCATCTGACCTGCCCTTGTAGCTGCAGTATTTATATGGCTAGTCCAGTTCCGTTTCTGGTCAATGGTAACCCCCAGGATGTTGATAGTGATAGTAATGCCATTGAAAGTCAAGGGACGATGTTGGATTCTCTCTTGTTGGAGATGGTCATTGCCTGGCACTTGTATGGCACGAATGTCACTTGCCGCTTGTCAGCCCAAGCCTGGATATTGTACAGGTCTTGCTGCATTTGGACATGGACTGCACAAGAGAGGGAATGATTTTTAGAAATACTAGGTGTTTTCAAAGACTTCTTGTAGTGAAGGCTACTGGGATGCCGACTGAAGGCAGGACAAACACCACAGCGCTCATAAAAGGGCTTAATGGCACATTTTTAAGGGGTCTCCTCATAAAATTTCACCAGTAAAGTAAGTGGGTCACTGGTGCAATGACAATTAGGGATGTCCAAGCTTCCCAGTACAGGGAATGAACCTATTGTTGGGAAACGATTTGGTGAAGTACCGGGTATTGTGTCCAGAGAATTCCATGGAGACTGGCAAAACAGAAGGGAACCAGCAAAATTCTGCTCAACTGCAGAAAGCTGAGGAAGTCCCTAACATCCTACAGGGGGGTGATAGAGCCAAGAAGGATTAAGGAAATAGGAAAGTCAGAGGATTTTCTGGAGGCCAGGAAAGGGCCTACTGAAGTAGAAAGGGTCAGGATGGAACCCATAAAAGTTAGAGGCCAAACTTAGGCCTGTAGCGTTTAAAGAGGCCCTGACAAGGCCTGCAGAACGTAAAAGGAAAGACGGGGCTGAGCCAGAAGCCTGGTTTGCAGGCACCTTTTTTCAGGAGACAGAGAAAGTTACAAAACCAGCAGGCAGACAGTGAGGGAGACATCTCACCCATTCAAAGTGCCACAGGGGAGTGCAGCAGAAGCTGGCAAAGCACCTGTGGGCAGCAGTGTCCCAGGGGACATGTGCAGATTGAGGAAAAACCCATCCTCAATGTAACAAAAACAGGGAAGTCAGTGCACCCTAAATCAAACAGCACTTGTGAAAGTCCCAGGGGAAGTACAAGTGCAGCTAACATAGAAACATCCACTAACCATCACAGGATCAGGTTAAAAACTTAAAGCTGCCAAAATACAACAGTTTAGTTTAGGGTGCAGGGGTAGAACATTTGGGTTCAAACCACACCACAGAAATATGAATCAGCAATGGACCAGAATCTAAACGATCAGACTCATGGGTTAGGGAAACCATGAAAGGGTTTGCAAAACAAAACACAACAGTCAGGAGCATTTGCAAATGACTGACTTGGAAACAGAACCCAGATCTGTGAAACCTGACTCCTCCCTTGGAGCCAGCATAGAGTTTGAACTTCCCCAAATACATTGCGAATCATAATGTCTGTTAAAGTTACAACTTTGGAAACCTTGCGTACCGACATTAATGAACATTCAGCAATAACACGTAACTGGGGATATTAAGGAAAGTGGGAATGCAACAGACGGAGGAGCTGTAGCAAGATCAGGTTCCTGTATAATGTCCGGATGTGTGGAGAGCGAATAGTGAATGAGGATGTTTTCTTTAGCTTCTCAAGGAAGCCATGTAAAAAGAAGTCTACAAGAATCAATGTTTTTCTCGTGTGGCGGAGGTGTGTCATGCCCCTGTATATTCTGAACATCAAGCTAATTTTTATATTTTAAAAGTGACCTCAAAAGACTGCAAAAGATGGTCACCTGAGATATCTGACTTCTTTCGCAGATTGAAAGCACTACCATGTCTCAAAGGGAAAAAAAAGAACATTCCAGTCTGATGTTGAATCAATGTCCTTTCCTGAAACTAATCCAAAGGGTATTATCAAATTGAGTGGGTCATTCAAACACAAAGATACTGGCTGTCTCAAACTCTCAAGGCGTTAAACCCGCAACACAGAATGTATAATCAACATAACCACCCACCTTATTGAGAAAAGGGCTTTGAACTTGTAAAAGGTCATATGACGAGACAGCCATGTTTTATGTCTGCTGTTAAAATCAGCAAAAGCTGCTTGCAGATGGAGTTCCACCAAAAGCCATCAAATGAACTGCAAATACTCCAGGGAACTCAGGTAATAAACAGCAATACCTTGAAAAGTAGGATCACCCAACATAGAGAGGGACTTCCCTTTCTGTGCCAGTTAAAGTTCACCTGAGACCTCCTAGAAACTTGACTACAAGAAACCTCACAGCCTGCTGAAAACCCTTTGCTTTCCAAGATCTTTGTTTCAACTTAAAAGCATAAAAACCATTGAAGAAACCGGACCTGCCTTGTTGGAAGACAGCAACCAAAAACCAAAGACTGAGTTAGAAATAATCATTAATGGTATATAACCTTCATCTGTATCTAACCTTTGTGTGTGTGAGATGAGTGAGTGAGATGTTGTGTTAAATTTGGAGTACGTGTGTGAGAATACATAACCTCTTTTATTCTAAAACTCACAAAAGCTTGCTGGTCGAATATTTTACTTTGAGATCCACACTCTTGAGGGTAAGAAGATACATACCTCTTACATACAAACATACTGATCATGTGCTGTAAAAGGAACACATACAATTGAGTCAGGACAGAATCTGTCTTTTTAGGACACATGGTTATGAAAAAAAATTAATAAACCAAAACCAAACTGAATCCAATTCTCTTGCTCCCACACTCCATCACTGTAGCCCAGCTTCAAGAAGATCAGGCTCAGTCTCAGAGAGAAACACCAAAGCTACCTGACTTCCTGAACAGCACCTATTGTACGCAGATCACAAGCATTAGATCTATGTAAGGTTTCTGTCCAACCCTTCCTCCCCAGTTTGTGTTTCACTTCTTGCACCTTTCTCCTGGTTTGTGGCCAGGATTTTTAGGATGTTAGGGCACGGGGTTCTCCGGGCAGGGAGTTGCGGCCCAGGGAGTGGTGGAGAGGCTGGGTGGATAGTGGGTGGAGCAATGAGCACCCACAAGGGCCAGATCTTGTGGGGGCAGTGGGGGAGGGGTGTTCCAATGTTGAAAGTAGGCACCCCAATGCCCTCCCCGCCCCATTCTCGAGGAGGGTCATGTGAACTTATGAATCAGGACCAGCAGTTGGCCACTTGGCTCCTCAAGCCTGCTCTGCCATTCAATAAGATCATGGCTGATCTGATTTTAACCTCATATTCCTGCCTTGCCCTGATAACCTTTCACCCTCTTATTAAGAACCTATCTACCTCTGCCTTAAAGATATTCAAGGACGCTGCTTCCATTGCCTTTTGAGGAAGAGAATTCCAAAGTGCCTCAACCCTTTGAGAGAAAAACATTTTCCTCATCTCTGTCTTAAATGGGTGACCCCTTATTTTGAAACAGTGACCCCCGAGTTCAAGATTCTCCCACAAGAGGAAATATTCATTTCACATTCACCCTATCAAGTCCTCTCAGAATATTGTATGTTTCAATCAAGTCACCTCTTACTCTTCTAAATTCCAGCAGATACAAGCCTAGTCTGTCCAGCCTTTCCTCCTAAAATAATCTGCCCATTCCAGGTATTAACCAAGTAAACCTCTGAAATGCATTTACATCCTTCCTTAAATAAGGAGACCAATACTATACACTGTACCCCTTTTTCTGTCTCTTTGCCCCTCTGCCTCTTTAACTGTCTGCAAAAATCCCCCTCCATCCCTTCCCCTCTCTGCCCCTTTCGCTCCCTGTCCCTCCCCCTGTGCCATCCCTCCCCCACTGCCTCTGCCCGCCCCCCTGTTCGCCCCTCACCCATCTGCCCCATCCCCTGACCCTTCCCACTGCCCCTTCCTCCTTTGCCTCACTCTCTTCATTCCCCCGCCTCCTCCTCCTCCTCCCCACTCTCCCCACCCTCACCCTCAGCACCCCCACACTCTGCTCCTCCCTCTCCCCCGGCTCCTGCCCATCCCCACCTCCCTAATTCCCTCACCTCCCTCATTGTCCTGCTTCTCTCTTCCCCCCGATGCCACTCTCTCCCCCCACCTCCCCGCTCTCCTTCCCCCCACCTCCCCGCTCTCCTTCCCCCCACCTCCCCGCTCTCCTTCCCCCCACCTCCCCGCTCTCCTTCCCCCCACCTCCCCGCTCTCCTTCCCCACACCTCCCCGCTCTCCTTCCCCCCACCTCCCCGCTCTCCTTCCCCCCACCTCCCCGCTCTCCTTCCCCACACCTCCCCGCTCTCCTTCCCCCCACCTCCCCGCTCTCCTTCCCCCCACCTCCCCGCTCTCCTTCCCCCCACCTCCCCGCTCTCCTTCCCCCCACCTCCCCGCTCTCCTTCCCCCCACCTCCCCGCTCTCCTTCCCCCCACCTCCCCGCTCTCCTTCCCCCCACCTCCCCGCTCTCCTTCCCCCCACCTCCCCGCTCTCCTTCCCCCCACCTCCCCGCTCTCCTTCCCCCCACCTCCCCGCTCTCCTTCCCCCCACCTCCCCGCTCTCCTTCCCCCCACCTCCCCGCTCTCCTTCCCCCCACCTCCCCGCTCTCCTTCCCCCCACCTCCCCGCTCTCCTTCCCCCCACCTCCCCGCTCTCCTTCCCCCCACCTCCCCGCTCTCCTTCCCCCCACCTCCCCGCTCTCCTTCCCCCCACCTCCCCGCTCTCCTTCCCCCCACCTACCCGCTCTCCTTCCCCCATCTCTCTCTTGCCCCTCTCTTTTCCCCCCCTTTTTTCCCCTTCTCCCCCCTTTGGACCCCTTGTTTCTTTCTTACCCCCTTTATCTCTTCCTCAGCTCGCCTTTGTTCTCTCCTCCATCCTGCAACACCCCCGCCCACGATCAGCTCTCTTCCTCCTTCCATCTCTTTCCCTTCCCGCGATTCCCCACTGCTCAATTCCTGAGAGTGAAAATTACGCCCTTAATTCTGAAATATTGCCAGTCAATTTTGGGCTTAGTGCAGCTGAAAGGAGACTCCTGATGAAATGGGAATGTTTCTCCAATGTAATAGTAATTTAAATCATAAATCTCTTGAGGACTTAGGATTTTTTTTGCATTCCGGAGCATAAGTGGTCCTCTCACATCTGCAGGGAAAATTTCGTAACAACACAAAGGATGTGACTAGAGCCCATCGTTGTGTCTTTGAAATGGTGGAAAATGCGTGTATTGTTTTTGAATGAAATGCCTTTAAGTTGTTGTGCGTGAGGGCAGTTTGGGGCTTGCTGCTGCCCTTTTACTAACTCAAAATTGCATTCTTGATCTACCAAGAGGATAATGAGAAATGGCTTAAGGGGCTGTGGCACAAATCTCTTAATACCTTCTATCACAAAACTTCTTCGTTCAGTGTTATAGCACTACAGGAAGCGATCAGGCCCATTGTGTCTGTGCTGACTCTTTGAAAATTGTTCACTTAGTCCTATTTCTCGATCCTTTTTTTCCATATTCTTCTAAGTACTTGTTAACCATTTATCACTTGCCTTAAAGATAACTTGTCATAGATTATTTTCTGCTGTTGTTTCTATTTGGGTATTCTATCTTCTGAATACTGTCTGCATGAAAAGATCTCTAGAATCAATCAGTTTGTTCTTTCAGCGGATGCCCTTGACTATGAGGCAACAAGTGGAAGTTGCTACCAAGGTGGAAAATTTCACGCCATGACTTAGTTTTGAGCCCTCCTATTAATTTAAATAGAAATTGGTACTTGAAAAGTTTGTAATACTGAGGTGCAGTCAACATTCCAAACTATGTTGTAACTGGTGTTATTGATGACGTGCTGATGTTGTGTTGCCAGTTGTCCCCCTATTTATATGCTGATGTTGTTGTGTGTCTTACAGAACACTATATATGACTGTGTTCTTTTAAGTTACAGTAGATTTGAGATTTAACATGAGAAGCCAACAGTCATGACTTTTGGTTCTGCCACGAGGCAAACTTCTGTGTATTTGTATCTTTGACTTTCAAACCCTCCAACATTATGTTAGATGTGGAATTGCACACACTGATCAGGGATACGCATTTTGGGCAAATTCATAGCAATGAATATTAGTAAAGTGAATAGTATTTAAGTTTTCATAATAAATTACCTTGTTATACATACAAAGTATAATGTAGGCAGTCCCTGTGATAACATTTCAAGTGTCTAAAAGTTGGGGAGGAAACACTGAAACGACTTATGGTTGGACTTTCAAGTGTATGTACAAATGGAGATGTTATGCTCGTGAATGAATTGTGTTACAATGTTTATTTATCTTATAAAATAAACTACATCCCATTGTTATATATTCTGTTTTTACTGCCAATGACTCCTGTACACAATTTTTAAATATCATTACCTATGTTGTTTGCCCAGACTTTGAAGAGTCATATTGGACTCAAAATGTTAACTCTGTTTCTCCACAGATGCTCCCAGACCTGCTTAGTTTTTCCAGCACTTTTTGTTTTTATTTATGTAAGGATGTAATATTTGACTATTAGTTAACTATTTATAGTTAAACAGCAGAATTTAAGTTTGGGAGCAGCTGGTTGAATCTAGCAACTTTTCTGCAAAACAGACTGAGACACTGGGAGAGACACAAGCTAGGCTAAAACGTCAGTTGTAATTTTAGTGGGCAAGTTTTATAGGCAGGTTCGTTTGTAAATAAAAGGTGTCATAACATGATATCCAAAGGCGGTGAGTTATCCCTGGTATCCTGAATGGACAATATTTATCCCCTAATCAACATCATACCAGAAAAACAGATTATCTGGTCATTATCACATTACTGTTTGTGGGAATTTGCTGTGTAAATTAGCTGCTGTGTTTCCTACTTTACAACCGTGACTACACTTCAAAGATACTTCATTGACTGTAAAACACTTTGGGATATTGAGAAAGGTGTTACATGAATGTTTTATAAATAAGGGTGTAAGAATTTAGAATGAAAAAAAGGTCTTGAAAAATTTTTGTAGAGCGGAGATGCACATAGCCCTAAGATATTTAATGTATTGCAGAGATATAGGGTAGGGAAGGGAACTAATGTGGAGTACTGCTGTATGTGGATGAGTTGATGGGTATGGTGTATCATGCTGGGAGCTGGCTGGAATGTGACAGCCTTGTCTCATCGGTAGCACCCATGCCTGAGTTGGAGGTATTGAGTTCAAGTCTCACCCCAGAGACTTGGACACATAACCTGGGCTGACACTTAGTGCAGTTCTAAGGAAGTGCTACACTGTTGGAGTTGTCATCACTTGGATGAAACATTAAACCAAAGTCCTATTTGTCTTATTGGGTGGATGTAAAAGATCCCATTGGGTTATTTGAAGGAAAGAGGCAAAATTCCCTCCAAGTCTTGGCCAGTATTTATCTCAACCAACATTAGCAAAGACAAATTCTGGTCATTGCACTTGGACCTAGTTGTGCCCAAATTGGCTGTCCTACACTTCAAAAGTACTTAATTGGTTATAAAACGCACTGAGATGTCATGAGGTCATGGAAGGCATCATAGAGATGCTGTTTCTTTCTTTAGGAGGTGAATGAGAACATTGAACATCTTTGATCATCAGAATACTGAGGCTGGGCTTAATAAGTATTGTTAGATGTGTGTGAGCTTGCAGCAGCCTGGTTCTGTTTTTCTGTTTTTTTTATTTTCTGCAGAGTTTTGAAAAATTAATGTGTTGTGGTAGCTTGATATGAAGCCAAACCATGTTTTAATACATTTAAAGATTAAGTTTCATCCCATCATTATTAACTCCCGACCAATTGTGCAAATCTTCCTGTTTGTTGTAGCTGATGATAGATTTATTTACAAGCGTTTATCACTTTTTCTAAATAGATTTTTTTGAAAGATGTACTTTTGTGGAATAGTGCCTTCAGTTATGGTGGCATGTTGGAGGGTGCACATGTTTGCTGCAGAGGTAGATGGCTGCCATTGTGAAGTACTAATTCTGGGGGCTAGCATGTCTCAAACATGATAATTGTGCTCCAGAACTAGCTACCTCTCTAACCAAGTTGTTTGAGTGTTTAAGAACATAAGAAATAGAAGCAGGAGTAGATGATATGTAACCTTGAACCTGTTCCACAATTCAATGTGGTTATGGCTGATTTTGGGCTTCAGCTCCATGTTCCTGCCTGCTCCCCATATCCCTTGATTCCCTAAGACACCAAAAATCTATCATAGCCTTAAATATTGTCAACAATGGACCATCCACGATCCACTGGGATAAAGAATTTCAAAGATTCAAAACTCTTTGAGTGAAGAAATTTCTTGACATTTCAGTTCTTAATGATCAGCCCCTTAACTTTGAGTCTATGTCCCCATGTTCTAGATTCCCCAGCCAAGGGAAACAAACTCAGTGTCAACCCCAAGCCCCTTCTGAATCTTGTATGTTTGAATGAGATCATCTCTCATTCTTCTAAACTCCAGAAAGTATAGATCCAATTTACTCAATTTACTCAGGCTGTCATCATAGGACAACCCTCTCATCCCAGGAACCAATCTAGTGAACCATCGCTGTTCTGCCTCCAATGCAAGTATATCCTTCCTTGCACATGCTAATTAGGACTGTGCCCAATACTCCAAAGCCCTATACAATTGTAGCAAGACTCACTTATTTTAGTGCTCCAATCCCATTACAATCAAAGCCAATATGCTAATTACCTTCTTAATTGCTTGCTGTACCTTGATGCTCACTTTATGTTCCTTGTATGAGTACACCTAAGTCTCTCTGAACATCGCTATTTAGAAGTTTCATGCCTTTAAAAATATTCTGCTTTTCTATTCGTACTACCAAAGTGAATAACCTCACAACTTCCCACATTATATTCATTCTGCCATCGTTTTGCCCACTCACTTAATCTGTCTATTCTCTTGGCAGCATCTTCTGTGTTTCTCACAGCTTACATTCCCACCCAACTTTGTATTGTCAGCAAACATTATTCTCCTTGTTGTCTAATAATAGTCAATAATATAGATTGCAAAATAGCTGAGACCCCAGCATTGGTCCTTGCAGCACTCCATTAGTCTGCCAACTTGAAATTTACCCATTTATGCCACCTCTTTGCTCCCTGTCTGTTAACCATCCTCTATCCATGTTAATATATTTACCACTAACTTCATGAACCCTTATTTTGCGTATTAACCTTTTGCGTGGCAACTTATTGGATACCTTTTGGAAATCCACGTATACTACATTTTCTGGCTCCCCTTTATCTGCCCAACTGGATATATCCTCAAAAAATTCTAATAAAATTGACAAACATGATTTCACTTTCATAAAACCGTGTTGATCGTACAATAACTTTCTAAGTGCATTGTTAATACTTCTTCAATAATCGATTCCAGCATTTTCCTGATGACTGATGTCAGGATAACTGGCCTGTAGTTCCATGCTTTCTCTCTGCCTCCTTTCTTGAATAGCAGTGTTACATTTGCTAATTTCCAATCCATTGGAAATGTTTTAAAATCTGAGGAATTTTGAAAAATCATAACCGGGGCATTTACTAGCTCTGCAGCTACCATTTTTAGAATGCTAGGATGTAGGCCTTCACATCCTGTGAATTGATCAGCTTTTGATCCCTTAAGTTTCTCCAGTACTTTTTCTCAGTTAACATTAATTTATTTAATTTCCTCATTCTTATTAGCCCCTTGGTTATCCTCCTGTTTCTGGTATGAAATTTATGTCTTCCACTATGAAGATAGACACAAAATATTCGTTTCAACATCTATGTCATTTCCTCATTCCACATAATACTTTCTCCTGCCTCTGCTTCTAAGAAATTAAAATTTACTTTAGCTACTCTCCTTTTATATACCAGTAAAAGCTCTAACAATCTGTCTTTATATTGCTGGCTAGTTTACTTGATTTTCTTTTCCATTTTTATTAGCTTTTTCCTCACCTTTTGCTGGTTTTGGAAACTCTCCCAATGTTCAGGCTCACTACTATCCTTCACAACAATATAAGCCTCTTTTAATGTAATACTGTCCTTAACTTCCCAAGTAATCCATGACTGCATCTTTCTCGCTACATTTTTCTTCTTTAATAGAATGTAGTGTTTCTGAAAATTTTGAATTGTTTATTTAAATATTTCGGACTGTTTGCTTATTCACCATCGTACCTTTTTGTATACTTACCAATTAACCTTAACTAGCTTTCCCCTCATACCTATGTAATTGGTTTTGTTTAAGTTTTTAAGATCTTGAGGGCAATGAGGGATGGGCAATAAATGCTGGCCTATCGAGTGATGCCCACATTCCATGAGCAAACAAAAACAATCCTGGCTTGTGACTGGAGCATGTCACTCTCAAACTTAATATGGAATTGAATTGTATTGTGATCACTTTTTCCCCAGAGGATCTTTTATTACGAGATTACTAATTAAACCTGCCTCATTTTTTTACTATTCATTCACAGGATGTGGGCATCACTGGCTAGGCCAGCATTTATTGCCCATCCCTAAGTGCCCTTGAGAAGGTAATGTTGAGCTGCCTTCTTGAACCGCTGTAGTCCATGTGGTGTGGGTACACCCACAGTGCTATTAGGGGGGGTAGTTCTAGGATTCTGACCCAGTGACTTTGAAGGATGCAATACTGGATCTAAACCAGCTTTATCCTTAGTTAATTCCAGAATGTATTGTGGTGGGAAAATGTTGCAAAAGCATTCTACAAACTCATCTTGCATCGTGGACTGCAGTGGTTCAAGAAGGAAGCTTATCACCACTTTCTTAAGGGCAATTGGAGATAGGCAATAAATGCTGGCCTAGCCAGCGATGCCCACATCCCATAAATGAATCTTTAAAAATTGATTTGTCCAGTCTATATGAAGGTTAACGTCTCCCACGATTATTACATTGGAGCTTATAGTAAAGGTAATTATTTTTTGCTAAATGTGCTGTCCAATGGCATAAATACAATTAGGGGGCTATAAACTACCATTTTCTCAACTTTGTTCTTTCTAATCTCCATCCAACTGATTCTACTTCTTCATCTCCTGAGCCAAGACCCTTTCTCACTACGGTCCTTATATCATTACTCACAGGGCTCCTTCTCCTTCTTTTCCATTCTGACTGACTTTTAAAAATGTTGTGTACTCTGGAATATTTGTTTCCCAGCCTTTGTCACATTGTATCCATGTCTCAGTATTGGCAATTAGATCTAAACTACTTATCTCTATTTATACAACTAGTTCAACTATCTTATTACAGGAGCTTTGCGCATTCAGATAAAGAGCCTTTAGCGTTTTTAATGCTATTCTTTGCATGGACCTTACTCACTAATGCCCTATTACTGTTCAACATTTTGTTCTCTCCTGTCCCAATCTGCTTCTCTTTACCCAAATTGTTGCACTGCTCTATTGCCTCGACTTTTCTCTTTAGACTTCAAAATCTCCCTTCACCTGATCCATTCACCTGCCCTTTTTACTTTAGAGCCCTGGCCTGAACCCTTATTACCTGATTTGCCAGGACACTGATCCCAGCTGGATGAAGTGTAACCCATTCCAATGGAACAACTCCCTTTTTTCCCAGCATTGGAGCCAGTGCTCAACAAAGTCTCTTCTTTCCACATCTGTTTTTGAGCCGTGTATTTAATTCTGTAATCTGGCTGACATTATGCCCATTGTTGCAGAGATTATTACCTTTGAGGTTCTGTGCTTTAATGTGCCATGACTCCTTAATCTCTCTCTCAGCAGAACACCATTCCTAATTCCATCTATGTTTGGTTCTGCCATGGATCACGAAAACTGGATCCACCCACCCCAAGTTTATCTCCAGACATGAGAAAATGTCTTTAACCCTGGCACCAGGCAGGCAACACAAACTTCGAAACTCCCGGTCGCGGCTTCAGAGAAGAGTATCTATATCCCTAACTACTACTAGACAATCCCCTATCACTACCGCATTCCTCTACATTCCTCCCACTTGAATAGCTCCCTGCCCCATGGTGCTACAGCCAGTTTTCCCATCCACCCTGCAATCCATGCTCTCATCTGCACAGGTACCAAGTACTTTGTGCTTACTGGTCAAAGTCGAAGACCATGGTTCCTCCATCACTGCATCCTGGATCCCCATGTCTGCTTGACTTATTATCACACCCCCATGTCCCTGACCATTGGCCAACTCTAAAGTTCAACTTAACCTAAAGGGTGTGATTGCCTTTTGGAGCAAAGTGTCCAAATGACTTTCCACCTCCCAGATGCCCCACAATCTGTGCAGCTCAGACTCAGCTCAGCAACTTTTGAGCTGAAGTTGTTCAAGGTGCAAATGCCTACCAGAGAAATAGTTATCCAGGAATGTAATACATTCCACAAACTCCCATATGTTGCAGTTACACCACCTGCTTTGCCATGTCTATCTAACCTTATTTATTTATTTATTTGATTAGCTATTTAGTTATTAATTTGGTAAAGCAAAGAATTAGCAAGTTATAGCTCAGCGACAAAAGGAAATGTTCACCGGCTACTGGAAGTAAAATAAAGAGAATTAAAAGTAGCCCTTCCTTTACCCTCTGCATTGAATTCCCAATTGCATCAAATTACCAGCTTGTCACTTTGTTTACAAAGTTCTCAGTTCTCTGATCACTCTGTACTCCACACTCTACTAGAGCTTGATCACTGGCATCTACCCAACAAAACAGAAAACTGCACAGGTATGGCTTGTCCATAAAATAGAGGGCAAAACCAGTTCAATCAATGCCGTATCAGCCCACACTCAATCTTTAGCATAGTGATGGAAGGTGATGTTGACAATGCTAGCAAACAGCAGTTACACACCATTAACCTACTAACCTACTCATTTTGGATTCTGCCAGGCCCACTCTGCTTGAGATGTCGTTACAGCCTTAGTCCAAACCTTGGCAAAAGGGCTGAATTTCAGAAGTGATAAGATAGACTGCCTTTTACATCAAGGCAGCATTTAATCAAGTGTGGCATCAAGTAGGTTCAGCAAAGTGGAATTTCGTTGAAATTAGAGGGAAATTTCTCCACTGATTGGAGTCACACCTAGCACAAAGGAAGATGGTTTTGGTTGTTTGAGGCCAATCCTGACAGCCCCAGGACATCACTACAGGAGTTCCTCAGGGTAGTATCCTAGGCCCAATTATCTTTAGCTGATTCATCACTGACCTTCCCTCTATCATTATGTCAAAAGTGAGGATGCTCACTGATGATTGCAGAGTGTTCAGTTCTGTACACAGCACACCAGGTAACAAAGCAGTCAATGCTTGCATGCAGCAGGATCTAAGCCATGTTCAGGTTTAGCTGATTAGTGACAAGTAACATTTGCGCCACACAAGTGCTAAGCAATGACCCACGCCAAAAAGAAAGAGTCTAACCACATCTCCTTGATATGCAACAACATCACCATCACTGTATTCCCCACCATCCTGCTGGGTCACCATTGACCAGTAACTTAACTGGACCAGCCACATAAGTACCATGACTACAAAATCAGGTCAGAAGTTGAGTATTCTGCAGTGAATAATTCACCACCAGACATTCTGCAGCCTTTCCACTATCTACAAGACACATGCCGACAGTGTGATGGAATATTTCCCACTTGCCTAGGTGAATGCAGCTCCAACAACACTCTAGAAGCTCAACACCATTGATGACAAAGCAACCCGCTTGATGGCACCCTATCCATCACCTTAAACATTCACTCCATCCACCACCAGTGCACAGTAGCTGCTGTGTGTAATATTTACATGGTGCATTGCAACAACTCACCAAGGCTTCTTCCACAGCACCTTCCAAACATGCACCTCTTCCACCTAGAAGAATAAGGACAGGAGACACATAAGAGGACCACTGTCTACATGTTCTCCTCTAAGTCACACAGCATCCTGGTTTGGAAATTTAACACTGTTTGCTGGATCAAAATCCTGGATCTCTCTCTACCTAACAGCACTGTGGGTGCACCTACATCACACGGAGTGTGGCAGTTTAATAAGGTAGCTCACAATCACTTTCTCAAGGGCAGTTAAGATAGGTAATAAATGCTGACCTTGCCAGGCCCACCCATATCCCAGGAAAGAATAAAAAATAGACCTATCTTCATAATTATAAGCCCTGGTGTAATTCTGATGAATTTGGGCTGCACCCTTCCAAGGGCAATATATTCTTGCTGATGAATGGTGCTCAAAACTGAATTCAGTGCTTCCACATGAGATCTAACTAAGTCTCTGTACAACTGGTATTGGCCATGTATTCTAGGCCTTTGAGGTAAAGGCCAACATTCCTTTTATCTTTTTTGTACTTTCAATTCAACTTTACAACTGTCCCCTTTCCTTTTACCATTTCAATGGACCCGAGAGCCTTCATTTTTTTTTAAAAACCTGAATATCTGACATATATGGAAAAAAGACAACCGTGTCAAGTCATCCTACTAACCAAGGTACTGAGAAATCCTCATGGGTAATGTTTCCATTTGGCTGCCGATGAAATGTGTATTCTTTCTCCTTAGGGACATATTTACATAACCTACATCCACAGGACTTCCGTGGAGGCTGTCTGAACTAACACTTAGGGATCCCCAAGTGATCTATGGTGGTTGACTTGACTAAAACTAAAGCCTAGAGACACAGCAGTGATCAGCCACTCACTGCTGAACCAATCACGGCCATAGTACTCATTAGTTTAATGGTTCGTAGGATTATCTGGAGCTAAATCTGAGGTGGCCCAGCCCCCAATGCTCTGGCCCCCTCTCTGGGTTTCATTTTTGAGTCAGACTGGTGGGTTAGTCTTCAACAGTGTCCTGATATTTGAAAAGGAAGACATAAAGACATTGAGTATGCATTTCATAACCACATGGCTCTGATGATTTTTAAATACCTTTCAGAATATCTGTCGATCACTAATTTAGGTGCATGATTCTTAGGCCAGAATTTTCCACCCACTTTGGAGTCAGGCGTTATGGCGGACGTGAGTGGACAATATGGCAAGAAGACCAAAAATTGGTTTCACACTGTCGTCCACTACGCCTGTCAATGGCAGGCAACCTTTCCCGCTGCCGGACGTCGGGAACCTAATTTCAATGCATTTGCATTTCATCATCTTACCTGCTTGGTGGAATCATCCCCCCCCCATGGCAAATTTACTGCCTATATTGGCAGGAAAACATGCCAGCCGAGAACACGTCTTGGCAAATGGGACATGCAGAAGTCAGGACTTACCATTATGGCCTTGCTCGCATCATAGACATCAAAGGAAAATAAGATGCTGGAGCCCTACAGCTATCAGACCCTGGGGAACACATGTGCTGGGTGAATTCTCGTGGACATGGCTTCACCGCGAAGCAGCTCACAGAAAGTGGGAGGTCTCTGTTGGTGCCTGGGATCTGCCCTTGGACATCACGGTCTTAGCCATGGGTTGCTATGGATGATCGTTGGGTGGGGGGGTTGGGGTGTGGTGCGGTGCTGGAGAGCAAGGCCCAGCTGTGAGTGGGAGAGGAAGTTGTACTGCGGTGAGTGGGAGGTGAAGGCCTAGGTTTAACTGGGGAGAGGAAGGTGTACCGGGGTGGGGGGTGAGGTTGGGAGGGAGGAAACAAAGGTATCGTTCGGGGTGAGGTTGGGAGGGGGGAGGGAGTACGGGGAGAGGCTGGGGGAAGGAGTGTGTAATGGGGGAGAATGCAGCAACTCGGGAGGTTGGGGTAAGGAGGGGGTAGGAAGGCATAATGAATGAGTCCGGAGGGGGTAGGAGTTTGGAGCGGGGAAGGGGGCCAGGGTGTGGATGGAGTTCGGACGGGAGAAGGAGTCCAGCAGGAGGAAGGAGTTTGGAGGGGGGAAGGAGTCCAGGGGGAGGAGGGAGTAAGGGTGGGGGATTTCAGGTGAACATGCAAGGGAAGGGTCTGTGGAGTCAATGACTGCCTTCTATGGAGCGAACTGAGGGTGGTTGTGGTAGGAGGGATGATGAGTATGAGAGAGGGCAGAGTGCGCCAGAATGGTGGAAAGGTGAGAGTGCAACAGTAGCGGTAGAAGGGATGGTGAGGGTGATTGGTGGGGACTTGGAGGCAGACATGAACCCTGGGGGTGGGAAGGAAGAGGTTGGGGAGGTCAATGTGGATGGAGTAGGATTCTCAGGAAGGTAGGGAATGTGCATGTTCACCTGCACTTCCTGGAAAGAAAAGGGTTCTGGTTTATAGGTGACGGTGGGGAGGTGGAAGGTGATGTCGGGGGAGTAGAGGGGGTCAACAGTGATAGGGGAAAGGACGTGTGACTGGGGGTGGGGAAAGAACGAGGGAGCAGAAATTCTGAACTTTTCTAGGCCTACTACTTCTTCTAGGTGCTGCCCTGACATTCGCAGGAGGGTTGGAGACAGCCTGTGCCTGTGGTTAGCCCTGTTGCCTCTGATAACTTCGGTGTGGGTCCACTGGAGAGCCCAGGCCTTCAGAGCCCCCTGTCTTGTTTTGGATGTCCTCCTTTGAGCCAGCTGCTCCCCCTGCAGTGACAAAGGATGAGGTTAAGGGGTCACAGGGGACTTGGAGGGAGGACAGCCTCTGGGATTCCTGAGTAGATGACCCTGGGATGTCTATCTGCCACTCCTCCTCCCATCGGGTGTCCGGGGGCCCCAGCCTGACTCCTTGATGGGAAGGAGCATCGGAGGGACATTGAGGTGCCCTTTTACCTCTTACGTTGCTATTTCAGGTACCCATTCATGGTGACCATGATGAAGTACAGGCCTGCGCGCACCTCTGCGTTCTGCTGGATCAAGGTCTCCATGGCGTCCACCATCCTCCCCATGGAGACCTCCATACACACACATGTGGGCACCACTTCATCAGAGAGCAGGCGGACACACTCCTGCGACTTGCATACGACTCTGTTGAGAGCTTCCAACAGCTCTGTGTGATTTTCCCCTGCTTTCTGGCTCTCCAGGATGAGTTGGAAGGCTGAATCCAGAGGCTCGTCATCTGACTTGGACCTCACAGATGTCTCTTCTGAGTCCCTCGAGTGCTGGGGAGCTTGGCTGAACCTGCCCCCTCCTGCTGTGGACACCTACCCATGTGGTGACCACCAGATTGTGAATTCGAGCCTGCTCTGCATCTAGGTTCCATCTATGTGTGTATCTGTGCTGGTGAAGGGTGTGGGTAAGCGCAGTGATGGGTCTTCCAGGCTGCTTATTTCCAGCTCTCCAATGGCGGAGGTGTCCTCTTGTCTAGAGGTGAGGACCTGGATGGAGCTGAGGGACTGGATGGCTGAGGGTGTCGGTTGCTTGGCAGAGCTCCCTGTGAACCAAAGTGGAGATAATTAGTGCATGGCAGCAGGAGAGAGAGCGCTCACAATTACGTTGAGAGAGGGATGATGTGGTGCAGGATCCTCATGTGGGTGTTTGCCGCCGACTTAACCGTCGCTGCAGGCATGGTCCACATCCTCACCAGTCAGCGTGATGGCACACTCCTCAAAGTGAGTGAAGGGCCTAATGTGGCCCACTCCACCCCAGTCTAGGACCTACCCCTGCTGTTGTGAGCCAGCTTCTCCTGCATGAAAACAGATGGAGAGAGTGTGAGCAGGACACGTGGCACTGTGTAGAAAGTTTGTGGTGAGCGGACCAATGGACAGGATGAGGATGCTTCAGAGTTCCAGAAGATATGAGCCAGATGGAGGTGTGAGAGTTAGTGGTGTTGTCCTTTGAGGTGTGAGGCCCTGTGATGGGTTTGTGAGTGTGAGTTGAGAGTGATGAGAAGAGTGACTTACCCTGTTGGAACGGAGGAGATCATTCATCCTCTTTTGGTACTGGGTGGCTGTCCTCTTTTGCAGGGCGTTGGCACTGACCATCCCCTGCCAATGCTTCCCCTGCTGGATTGGTGACCTTGTTTGCTGGTCTTCGCCCAGGGTGAGGTAGTGGACTTCGCGGCAGGCCGCCACTGCATCCAGTAGGCGCTTGATGGAGGCGTCACTAAATTTGGGAGCAGTATGTTTCCTCCCTTTGGCAGCCATCAGTTCCCGGCAGCTTCCCATCCCTTGAAGAGTGCTAGCTCTGCGCAGGGGCGGCCTTTAAATATAGCACCCGGTTTACTGAAGGCCTGAGGTGATGGCAGGGTGGGCGAATCAGAGGCCGCCCCACCAGCGACCCGGCGTGTTTCCCCAGATTGCATTATTAATGAGGCGGGACATGCTGGGAAGGGGGTGATATGGTGTGAAAACCATCATTGCGGTTGGTTAGTAAAACGTCCTTTTTCCCGCCCACTACCGCATTTAATGCAAATATGGGATGATTCTGCCCTTAATTTTATCTGCAGTGAAGGGAGTTGCTTGCTTTTTGGCCTTTGCCTATCCTTACCTTCATCTGACTGTTAGAACTCAAGGAGTAAAAGAGGAATGTTAATGATAGCTTAGCTAATCTGTGTGTTTTTCTGGTTTGGCCTCCTTTTCTCTGGAGATGGAGCTCTCCTGTGCATCATGCCTTCTTAATGGTATAGCTGAGCTTAGAATACATTGAATGTTTACTAACATTTCACAAAACCTTCCTACTTCTCTACAGCAGAGAGTGTAAAAGAGCCACCCTGTACCTCACCAGCCACCTTGTTTTGAAATAAAAACAGAAAATGCTGGAAAAACTCAGTAGGTCAGACAGCACCTGAGGAGAGAGAAACAGAATTTCTCTCCCCACAGATGCTGTCAGAAACAGAGACTCTGAAGAAGAGTCATGCAGTCTTGAAATGTTAACAAAACTGTTTCTCTCTCCGCAGATGCTGTCAGACCTGCTGAGTTTTTCCAGCATTTTTCTGTTTTTATTTCAGATTTCCAGCATCCGCAGTATTTTGCTGTTACCTTGTTTTGAAGCCTTTTTAAAAAAGTATTGTTCTCCTTTTTGCTCTCTTTTCCCCACTCCTCCAGCAGCAAAATACGTATGCTGGGGTGTCAAATCAGCTGAATATGCTTTTGGCAAACATGATTATCTGATTAAAAGGTTACTGTGATGCTTGTTTTTCAACTTCCTCTTATCATAACAGAGTACAATATCTCACAGCGGAGAATAATGGCATGGAGAAGTGCTTCACAACTTGCTTTTTTTGCAGTTTTAATTGAATGAAATTTCAAGTTATAAACATTGGGAATATTTTGGATTGTTGTTTCGGCAGGAGGGATAGTTCTCTCACCAAAACTTGTTCAGGTCCATGAAGTTTTAACAAAACATTCACCACAACTTAGCTTAATGGAATACTGGTCAAAGGTTATAGTTCTAATTTACTTCTGCAAGGTGAAAGAAGACACTTTCTGATGGTGACTGTCTCTTAACATAAATCTCAACAAAAAAAAACATTTTGACCTGGGATTAATTGTCATCCAGATAAATCAGATGATGAGTTTAGATCAGATCGCATCTGATTAATCTTCTAGTAAAATTACAGGGCCAAAAAAACTTCCCTTAGGCAGTTGCTAATGAATCAGTATTAATTTATGGGTGAAAATGGAAACCCTTATTATATCTGACAAACCATAGCCCAAGGTAAGCATCAAATCTCTTCAGCATGACCTAAATAAATTCCATTTTCTACTGGAATTTCTGTTATGAGGATAAAAAGCCAAAGGTCAGCTGCCTGTACAAGTGCACAGCAAATGCTTGGAGAAAGCCACTGTGTATATGTAGCTAAATGAATTGAAGCTGAAGTAATTAAATACAGACAAACCTCATTAGTACATACTCAATGAGACCAGTCAGAAATGTCTTCTCAAAGGAAGAGCGGCCTCTTTTATGAATAGATTTATTCATGCTTTTTCTATGCTGGTGTGATTTCATAGTCTCATGAGGATCTGGGAGGCAAATGCTAAGCTGGAAAATGAAAACTGAAATGAAAATCAAAATGAACGAACTATAGAATAGAATATGAGATTGCAGGTGATTGGAGATACCGAGACTTGCACGTTTTAATATAGTTTCTGCTGGTAGTAATGTGGAAGCACTCCTATCATTGAGTTACCAAGGCTGAGGGTTCAAGCCCCATTCCAGAGACATGAGCATGTAATCCAGGCTGACACTTTAGGGCAGTTTTGAGAAGGTATGACCTTCAGATGAAATGTTAAACTAAGGCCCATTTGCTCTTTCAATGATCCCATGGTAGCATTTTAAGAGGAGCCGGGAAGTCCTCCCAGTACCCTGGCCACGAGAACAGATTATCTTGGATCTTGTGTGAAAATTAGTGTTCCCCCACATTACAAATGACTACAATACAGATGTACTTCAGTGGCTGTTGAGATGCCCTGAAGCCATGAAAGGTGCCAAGTAAATGCAAGTTTTCTTTCTTTACTGGGCAATTATTGTAATGAATGTTCCAAAATGCAGATCTTAAAATTGTACAGAATATAATATAATATTTCACAGCGAGAAGTTGACAAAGAGTATTGAGTATTGATGGTGGAATAGTTGTGCCATCCCATTAGCACTTCAGTGAGCCTTCAGCATAAGATTTGGTTTTGATGGATTATTAGCCATTTCGGATTTTAATGGTGTCAGTTATTGGATCCCTTAGATAAGCTCATTTCCGCACACCTTATGAATTTTGAAGTGAAGTTCTCTCTGCTTGTCGTCTTCCAATGTGTCAATAAACTGGTCCAAGGTTAGTGCCTGTACTTGTAAGTGAATGGAAGATTACAAGTCAACTCCAGTCTTTAAGAAAAAGCAAAATACTGCAGATGCTGGAAATCTGAAATAAAAAACCCAGAAAATGTTAGAAATAATCAGTAGGTCAGGCAGCATTTGTGAGGGAAAACAGGGTGAATGTTTCAGGTCCATGACCCTTCATCAGAACTGCAGAAGGATAGAAATAGGTGAAAAGACAAGGAAGAAGGAAGAACAAAACATAAGGCCTGTAATAGTGTGCATTGCAGGGGAGTTTGAATTACAAAAGATTTCATGGTACAAAAGCAAAGGGAGTGACAATGGGTAAAGTAAAGAAACAAATGCTATGTCCAGTTGAGCTGTGAATGGCTGGATTGCCACCATCTGAATGCAAAGGGAAGGAATAATGGAAGTAATGAGAAAAAACTGAACTAGCGATAAAAAAGTACGCAACAAATCAAGAAGGCGATTCAAGGGCAGTTAAACTTGGGCAAAAAATATTGTCCTTGCGAGTGATGCTCACATCCCAGGAAACAAAGTGGAGGAACAGAAGAGGTTCAACAGATGAAAAATAGATATGTGCATTTATGTCTGTATAAGTTCATATAAAATTTGGGGATGAGTGGGGGGTTGTTGGGGTACTGGATGAAGACATTGGATATAGCAAAGTCTATGGGCCCTGACAACATCCTGGCAGTAGTACTGAAGGCGTGTGTTCCAGAACTATCTGCACTCCTAGCAAAGCTGTTCCAGTGCAGCTAGAACGTGAGCCAATGATGTGGAAATATTACCCAGGTATGTCCTGTCCACAGAAAGCTGGACAAATCCAATCCGACAAATTATCCCTTCAGTCTGCTCTTAGTCATTCACATAGAAGGTGTAGTTCATGGTGCTGTCAAGTGGCTCTTATTCAGCAATAATTTACTCATCAATGCTCCATTTGGGCTCTGCCGGGGTCATAACAATCACACCTCATAACAATCTTGGACAAAAGAGTTTAATTCAAGAAGTGAGTTGAAAGTGACTGCAGGCAGCATTTGACCGAGTGTGGCATCAAGCAGCCATAACAAAATTGAAGCCAATGGGAATTTGGGAAAATCTCCACTGTTTGGGGTCATACCTAGCACGCAGAAGATGGTTGTGATAGTGTAAAGTCAATCACCTTAGCCCAGGACATTGCTGCAGGAATTTCTTGGTGTAGTGTCCTCGGTCCAACTATTTTCAGCTGCTTTATCAATGACCATCCTTCCAACATAAAGTCAGAAGTGGAGATGTTCACTGATGATTGCATGGTGTTCAATAGCATTTTCAACTCCTCAGATACTAAAATAGACCATGTCCTCATGCTACAAGACGTGGCCAACATTTGGACTTGGGCTAATAAGGGCAAGTAACATTTACGCCACACAAGTGCCAGACAATGACCATCTTCAACAAAAGAGAATCTAACCATCTCCCCTTGATGTTCAATGGCAATACGAATGCTGAACCCCCAGCACCTTCATCCTGGGTTATCATTGACCAGAAACTGATCTGGACCTGCCATATAAATACTGTGGCTACAAGACCAAGCCAGAGGCTGGGAATTCAGTGGTGATTGACTCATCTCCTGACCGCCCCAAAACCTGCCCACCACCTAAAAGGCAGGAGTAGGATGGAACACTATCACTTGTCTGGATGAATGCAGCTCCAACACATAAGAAGCTTGACACTATCCAGGACAGAGCAGCCCACTTGATTGGCACCCTTTCCATCACCTTAAACAATCACTCCTTCTACCACTGGCATTTAATGGCAACAGTGTATACCATTTACATGATGCCCTGAAGCAACTTGCCAAGCCTCCTTGGACAGCATCTTCCTAACTTGTGATCTCTACCACCTAGAAGGACAAGGGCAGCAGACACATTGGAACATCACCACGTGCAAGTTCCCGAAGTCACATACCATCCTAACTTAGAAATATATTTCTGTTCCTTCACTTTTGCTGGATCAAAAACCTGGAATTCTCTAACAGCACTGTGGGTGTCCTACACCAGATGGACTGCAGCAGTTCAAGAAGGCAGCTCACCACTCAGCTTCTCAGTGGCAATTGGTGATGGGCAAAAATGCTGGCCTAGCTAATGACGCCCATATCCCTTGACCAAATTTTTAAAAATGAGATATTTAAACACTTGGATGTCAGTTTTAAATTTGAGGCAGTAGGTGACCTGTAACCAATATCAGTCAGCGTGAACAGAGTGATAGACAAGGGGAGCTGTTGTAGGGTAGGATTTGGGCAGCAAAATTTAGTGTAAGCTCAAGTTTAGGAGAATGGAGGATGAGAACCTGGCCATGCAGGAGAGCAGAGGAATAATCAATTCTGAAGATGACCAAGGCGTGGGCAGGTGGACAGACTTGTAAACATGTTGAAACATTGAAAAGGCACTCAAGAGAGTCGCTTAGATGCAAGCAAGAAAAGTTAAAGTCTGAAGGGAGACTTATGAATTTAAAGCTTTTTTTATTATTGTGAGCTGAGGGATAACTTGATAGAGGCCTTCAAGATTCCGAAGGATTGTCACAAGGTGAAAGAATTGAAAGGGGATTAGAGCAAATTTCCTTATATAGCAGGCAGTTAGAATACCTAATGCTCTGCCACAAATCATTGCTGAAACAGAGTTCATAAATTCCTTTCGCTTGAAATGGAGGAATATTAAATGGTATGGGGAATGAGCGCTAGAGTACAATTAGATTCTTTTTCAAGAAAAAAATTCCGAAACTTATTTGGCTGAACAGTCTAACATTCTATGATTCTAAGTGCCTGAAAATTGCTTTTTTTTTTTAAAAAGTGCAATCATAAGGAACAAATCCTCCACATTTTGACAGTTGGCCTGAAAGCTGCACCCGGAAGTATAGAGTTATTGAACTGCATTTCAAGCAGATTTCAGGGTCTTGAACTTGGAAGATCTGTCTTTGTAAGATTTCTCTATTCAGGGAGTAGACTTCCCTGCTTTAGGCTGATACTCCACTGAGCAACTCAAATGATTAATGAATGAATTTCTTAAAAATGTACAATGTTACCTCTGTGGATGAAGATTGAAGAAGTAGGATGGCAGTGAGCTAAGATTCAGGACTTAAATAAATATAATATGCTATTTTCCTTTTATTCCCTTCATGAACCAGAGCACTCCTCTTGTTGGGTTGTATGGTCCCCATCTACCAGCCTGAATTATGGTCCTTTAGATGCTTTCACAATGGTTTTATTCTGTGTTAAAGCCACCAGCTCCTGGTGCTCTGGTCTTATCCACTCCTAGGGCTGAATTTTACGTGGGCGGGGGGCAGATTGGAGACTCCACTCTCTCTGGCATATAAATCATGGGTGAACTCACTTCCATGTTACTGGATCACCCTGCAGCTATTTAACACCCTTCAGCCCTTTAATTGGCTTGAGACATCCGAGAGTCCCGCATCCAAGAGGAAGTCTCGCCTCTTAAAGCGGCAGCTTTTCTGTCCTAACAGCACCACTGGGAGTGGTGACCACTGCTGGGAATGCAGTTTGCCCTGAAGAAGAGAAACCATGGAGCCTAGGCTTACAGGTAACTCCGGGGTCTTACCAGAGCCAGGTTGGCAGGCATCAGCGAAGAGGGTGGGGGGCAGGGTTTTGCAGGGCAGGGTGTGGGAGGGAAAACACGATAGGGAGGACTACCTTGGGGATTAGGAGACCTCTGATGGGCATAGGGTGCCTGACCAGGAGGCAGTCCCCTCCCCAGCCTAGCCACAGGATTCGCCAACTTTCACTGGACCCTATGGACACTTGGTGCCAGCCTCCTCCCAGGGAAGGTGGGAGGAGGCCCTTAACTGACCATTAGTTGGCCACTTAAGGGCATCAATTGGTCCATGAAAAGCAGGCCGCCCAAAAAAAATAAAACACCCATGGGTATGGGCAGACGACAGTACAGTACTACTGCTATGGCACCCAATTTTACACTCCCACCATTCCCCCCCCCCCCCCAGCCCAACCTGCCAACATGCCCACAAGGGCCGCATAAAATTCCAGCCCTAGACTGAAGTTTCCAGAAAGAGACAGGCTTCCTTCTAGGGCGACCAAGTGGCCTTTACAGATTCATCAGGTTTGCCATGGGACTGCCATCAGCTATGCTTCCGATCCTAGCTATGGAGTCGCTCTCTGGACATATTCTACAACTGATTTTACCACAGTGCCCAAGCTGAAAAAGCCTTATCCTCAAGGGTCACCATGTTGATAGATGATTTGTAATTACTATTTTCTTCAATACTTCTTGTGAATTTGCTCCCCTTTAAGGATGAATTATTCTGTATCTCTACAATTAATGATCGAGTACAATCCATATACACAGTTTAGTGCTGATCATGCACATCAGGAGCTAGCAGTATTGGCAGGGCTCAGAACCGCTGTAAAAGCAACTATGGTGCAAATTCAAAGGTGACTTTTTGTTGGACTGATTTTGGGTAGGGGTAACGTATCACTGCCAAAACTAATATTTTGTTCAGTTGATGGCCAGAACCATGAATTTTTGAGTAGACGTTGTTCTTTGGATAGAACCATGACTGATCTTTAACCAGGAAATGGAGACCAATTAAACTATAATTGGCAAACTTAGAAATGGAACCAGAGAACTTCTTGGTCTTTTTTGACTCACAGTAGAAGGTCCATTTCATGACCTTTAATATTGATCCTTTCTCAGGTTGGAATCCTGGAATCATTAATGCTTTAATATAAGGTTCCTGCAGAGCGATGGTTTGAAATTATTTAAGTCTGCAGCTGCTATGCAGAAGCCATAAACAGCAGCATCAATGCTGGAAGCTGATTCCTGCAATTAGGCTTAGAAACACAGGGCAGAATATTACGAGCGCACGTCCAACCCAAACAAGCGTAAAATGACGCGTGATGACATTGGGTGAGCGTTCTGATGTCATCGCGCATTTGCGCGATATTTTGGTTGGTGGGCACACGCGGGAGTTGGTAGCGCACCCACCAACAATTAACAGAATTATTAAGGCCATTAAAGTTCTAATTAAATTAAATTTTTCGTTGCCCATCCAACCTTGCGTTTGGTGGGCAGGCGAAAAGCCAAGCAGCCTTTTGATATTTCTTCAAACCTCATCCACGGGCGGGCTGAGGTTTCATTCAGTGATTTTAAAAAAATAAATAAATTTTTAAACAAATTTCTAACCTGTCTCTGCTCATGTGACAAAGCTACATGAGGGGACATGTTATTAACATTTTTAAATTCTTAATTTTTTATTTTCAAAATTCTTCAGCTCCCTGAGGCAGTTCTGTGCCTCAGGGAGCTTTTAAAGCACGTGCCCCTGCACATGTGCACACTTGCGCGCTCACGCTCCTCCCACCCCCACCCCGGCAGCGCTAAGCACTGCAGCACGTTTCATTTCACGATACTTGGCTAGCCAGCGTGCAATCATGTCGGGGCCCGATCGCGGGCGGCGGTTGGCTTTGCAACCACTCGCAGGCCCGCCCACTGCACCTACCCGACGAGGGCAAAATTCTGCCCTTAGAACCATAGAAATAGGAGCATGAGTAGGTCATTTGGACCTTTGAGCCTGCTGCATCATTCAGTATGATCTTGGCTGATCCTCTATCTCAACACGTATTCCTGCACTCTCCCCATACTCCTTGATGCTTTTAGAGTCTAGAAATCTATCTATTTCCTTTTCAAATATATTCAGTGACTTGACCTGTACAGCCTTTTGTGGTAGAGAATTCCACAGGTTCACCACCCACTGAGTGAAGAAATTTCTCCTCATCTCAGCCTTAAATTGTCTATCCTGAGATTGTGACCTCTTGTTCGGTCTACCCCAGCCAGAGGAAATATCATCCCTGCATCCAGTCTGTCTATCCCTGTCAGAATTTTATGTTTCAATGAGATCTCCTCTCATTCTTCTAAACTCTAGTAAACATAGGCCCAGTCGGCCCAATCTCTCCTCATACGACAATCCTGCCATCCCAGGAATCAGCCTGGTGAACCTTTGCTGCAGTCCCTCTATGGTAAGTATATCCTTTCTTAGGTAAGAAGATCAAAATTGCTCACAGTACTCCAGGTGTGGACTCACCAAGGCCCTGTGCAGCTACAGTAAGTCATCCTTGCTCCTGTACTCAAGATCTCTCGCAATGAAGGCCAACATTTGACGCCTTACCTGCTTGCTGCACCTACATGCTTGCTTTCAGTGATTAGTGTACAAGGAAACCCAGGTCCCTTTGTACATCAACATTTTCCAATCCATCACCATTTAAATAATACTCTACCATTCTGTTTTTCCTACCAAAGTGGATAACTTCACGCTTATCCACGTTACACTGCATCTGCCATGTATTTGCCCACTCACTCAACCTGTCTAAATTGCCTTGAAGCCTCTTAACACCCTCTTCATTGCTCAAATTCCCACCAAGTTTCGTATCGTCAGCAAACTTGGAAATATTACATTTGGTTCCCTCATCCAAATCATTGATATATATTGTGAATAGCTGGGGCCCAAGCACTGATCCCTCTGGTACCCCACTAGTTACCGTTTGCCATTCCGAAAAATACCCATTTATTCCTCCTCTCTGTTTCCTGTCTGCTAATGCTTGCTTCAAGGGTGATCAGCATAAAAGCACCCTTACTCACTGTTCCATTCAAATAATGTCTTTGCATTTTTTTAAACGCCTGCTCTAAAATTCAATGAAAGTGAGGTATTTTCAGTTGGCAGTGATGTTCTCATATTTCAATTGGTTGCTTTCCTCTTTCATTGGCTGTTGTTATTTTGGGGTCTGTCGACTTTCTAATATGATTAAAGTGCTGGAACTTGCACTGTAATTAGTAGGAGCTGATTCATGAATGCCTCAATTTAATAATAATAGAAAAGTAAATAATCACAAGCAACATTCCTCAGGAATGCAAGGAAAGTGAGTGTTGGAAGTTGTCCTATTTGCACCACTGATTTTCAGTTTGCATCCATTGCTGCCTTTTGACACATTTGTTTCCTTGTCATTTTAGGCTTAGCACAGTAAGATATTAGTGGAGTCAGCGATCCACACTTTTAATTGTAATGTACTTTATAGATTCTCGCATGTTATTGATTGTCCTGTAGCCCCTACAAAGCCTGCAAAATGGTCTTGTAGATTAGATCTATGGGGAAATCCCTGAAGTGCAGGTGGCACTTTCATTAGTATCTGTTCCATTTGAAATTGACATCTGATCTTAAGTAACTTGCATGATCAGCACTGAATCGTGCATATGCATCATACCAAATCATTAACTCTGCAGGCACAGAATAACTCATCTTTTCTTAAAAGGGAGTAAAGTTGAAGGAAGTGCAGAAGAAAATGGTAGCTTCAAATTCCCTATCAAAATGGTGATGCTTGAAGATCAGGCTTTTTACAGTTAAGACACTGTAGTGACATCAATTACAGAATATGTCCAAGAGTGGCTCCATAGTCAAGATTGGAAGTTTTTACTTCAAACCAATTCAAGTGCCACTGGATTTACCTGATCCCGTAGACATGCTGCTGCTTTGGAAACCAAATAATATTTATTTCTCCCATTCAAATTTATAAGGTTGCATGTAGCGACACCACTATTCTTGACCCGAATGGGTAATTCAAACACTCCTGGAGATATCGTTGTAAGTGACTAGGATTGAAATTATATACATAATTTGTATATAACTAACTTCTGGTTACTGTAACTTGCTGGAGAAGTAATCAATTTGTGTTATGAGCTATCCTTTACTCACTGCATCTTGCTGGAGAAATAATCTTACTACTCATAGAAGTTGTTGTAGCTTCGGGCATGAGTTCTATTTCCCCTAGTTCATGAAGGCTTGTTTTAAGTAGAATTTGTTGGCTGTTTGCTGCAGTGTGCTGTTCAGATAACTCTTTGTTGAGTAAATAGACTGTGCTGTAAAGTATACAATTTGATTTCAGTTGTCCAAATTCCTGCCCCACCTCCAACTCATTGGCTGATAAAGTGCAACTTATTGGTTGCACCAGTTGTAAGAACGGACAGTCTGAATTTATAACTGTTCCGTTTTGGAAACAAAAAATAATATTACTTCACCTTCATGAACCATAGAACAGGGAATAGCTGCCAGGAGGTGCACCACCACCGGGATTGTGCGGTCCCACTGAAAGTCAATTGACCATTGGCTGGGCTGCTGAGTCGCCCACAGCGGGTCCCGCCATGACAGGGCCGGAGAATCCCGGCCCAAATGTCTGTGGTGGCTCGTTCTACATTCTATGGAGAAATGTCTAAACTTCCTAGATGTTGCCAAGATCTGGAACTCCAATTGTATATGAGGCTTTTATGTTTCTGTGAACAAGTCACTTGGTAGTACAGAACTTGAATATTGATGAAAAGAGAGACATGTTGCCAACGCTTTTTGTCTTGCACTCATAAGGAAAGTATGTCAAATAGCAAACAATTGCAATTGTTTATACTACAGGATAAAAAGGCTGCTCTTTAGTTGGCAAGTTGACTCTGATTGGCTGAAGTGTTGCCATTGAGAAAGCAATGGGTAAATGTAGGCTCCCTAAGCTCCCAGGTAGTTCAAAAAGCCACAAAGCTTGAACATATTCCTCTTGTTTGCAGAGAAGGGGTATGAATGTATGTCACTTCTAGCAAGCGTAAATGAGCCACGTTATGAACTTAACTGATTATCTTAAATTGCTTGTTAGTGTAGCTATTAGTGCACTCAGGATTGGAATGATAGGTTAAGCAAGCCGTTTCACACTGTTACTATGCAGTGGTTATGCAAATAATATTTTCCACTAACAGGATGCTGCCATCAGTCCAAAAAGACATTCTGCCTACCACACAATTGAGCAAAATCATGTATGAATTTCAATGCCGGTGCAAGGCCAGGTACGTAGGCCGTATGTCCCAGTGATTGGCTGATTGAATCAAGTGACATATTCCTTTGGTTGTTCGTAATAGGCAGAGTACAGGCAGTACTCAACTAGTCCAAGCTTGTAAAACCCAAACCAAAATATCTACTGTTAGATGTGATTCCGCAGTTGTGCAGCAGTTGTTGAATTACACTCAGCACACCATCACAAAGATGTCTAGCCTATTCATTAGCTTGTCGTTCTCTATCTTCCTGACGAAATCTAACACAAACCTGTTCAGATGGATTTTTTCATGCTTGTACTGACTGGTGACTAAGCACCACATCTGTGATGAAATGATTTAAGAAAAGAATGAAACCCGGAATCTGCACACCATGGACCTCACCATGCATTCCTCCACAGATTGAAAGCAGCTATATGGAGAGGTCACTCTATATATCAGGACAGGAGTCTGCAGAAGGTGGTCCACCTTAGTCACACCCGCAGTATAGGACTCATCCTTACAATATCAATTACACGATATTGCAGCCTTGAATTTCTGTAGGCAGTGCTGACTTGATTCAGTTGGTAGCACTCACACCCAAGTTAGAAGGTTATTGGTTTAAACTGCCCTATGATCTAGGCTGACACTTCAGTGCTGTACTGAGAGAGAGGTGCATTACTAGAGGTTCAGAGTTGTTAAACCAGCCCTTATTTACCTGTTTATCTGGATATGAAAGAATAGAGAGCACTATTCAGACGAGAGCTGGATATTCTCCTGACGAATCAGTAAACCTCATTTATTGACCACTATCACCCAAGAAAAGCTTATCTGTTAATTCTTTGCTCGTAGGTCTTTGCTGCACCTGTATTGTTTGCTGCATTTGCTTGCATAACAGTTACTGCACTTGTCTGTTGGTTGAAAAGTTTAAGATGTGATGAGATATATATGAATGCACATTTGTTTGCTCTTCTCTAACTATTAGTTGCTGATACTGATGATCAACATTAATGGTCAAGGTCAGTTAATACGAAGAATGAGTTACTTGTTAAAGAAATATAGTATAAAGTTGTAAATATGTCATCTCCAAGCAAACGTGCTACTATTCACTATGAATGAGGAATAACTTCAGCTACATATATTGGATGATAACGGATTAATATTGCTGGGAGCTATATAACTATGCACTGACTCCACGAAGCATTTAATAATTAAACAAAGCTATAAATGAAGCAAACTGCATCAAATAAGTGAAATGAATCTCCATGCTTGCAATTATGTCCGTTTATATCACATCAGTGGTTTCTTGAGGCCCTGGAGCTCTTGTTTTTCATTTTCGTAGATTTATGATGAAAAGCTGACTAAATCTTTGTTTTCCATTTCTGCTGATTCTGAAGGTTAGCATATCTCTTCACAGAGCAAGCTGTACTATGATCCTAGGAGGAGGCTTCCTAGAAATGGCAACACTGCAGTGTAATTACAGTTCACAGGAAAAGGTCTAATTGTAACGCTAACAAGTTTCACCACTCATTTTATTTATTTATTGCAATTGTTTGGCGCCTGAAGGCTACAGCAGGCAGTTGTAATGAACTGTTCTATTTGTTTTGTGAAGCCCAAAATGAATGTGAAGTTACAGATTTATTGGGGGTTTTAACATTCCATCGTCTGTTCTTCAAGAAGAAAAATGTGATCTTCAGTTGCCCTCAGAGATGCAGCATTGCCATCTTTTTAAAAATCGATACGTTAGGGATGGGGGCAGATAGGTTTTGCAGCCTTTTGATAATTTTACCACCTGTGTTTAAATGGTAAATCTTGATTGGGACTCCTACCTGAGGGAAGTTAGTGCTTGACTGCTTTGTGCAAGAGAAATTATCAGAGCTAGTTGGAAATCCAGGATACTTCAAGAAGTTTGCTGAGCTCCATCAAACAATCGAGCGTAGGAACTCATTAACATTTATTGCTTAGACCAAAATGAGATGCTATATCTTTTTACCTTAATTTTTCTAAAAGAAATATCAATGACAAAAAGGTTTTTTTTTATATAGCTATCACAAATCTGAACCTTGTTTTTTTTCCTAATTAAAGAAGCTTGATGGCTGCTTCTTAACTGAGGTCAGTTTAGTTCCTGACATAAATTGCTAATGGCTACCACGATGTAAGTAGCAAATGCTTTCTGTAATCAATCAATTGTTTCATTGCTTTGAATATCTTGTTCTAAAAAAATGGCATTTGGAAGCATGTTAATGTCGTTCGGATCTTAACAGATCAAATAGGTATTTTCTATGTTTTGCTTCATGGGATCCTGTGACGCTCCACATTTGGGTGATGTGATTTTTATTTTATATATTGTAGATATAATGGCCCAGATCATCTACCCTCCAGATGGTCAGAGACCAGAAATACCTTAGAAGATGCACTGTGGGGCCCCTCAGAAGGCCCAATGCAAGGACTCTGTGGGAATTACCCAGTTTGAACTTCTGATGGGCAGCTCCCTGGGACCTTCCGAAAATATCTCCAACTCGGAGTTAAGAGTCAGAGACTTCAGGCAATCCAATCCAACTTGATTCCCTGAATAGTTACCCAGGAAATGTTAGACAGAAGAAAAACCTAGGCTGGGATTTTACGTGCTCCCTAGCGTCGGGCAGGTTTGGTGGGGTGAGCAGACAATATGGCGTGGTCGATTTCACGACGGTGTCAAACCAGTTTGCAATTTCCCGCTCAGCCCGCCATCGGATGTCAGGAACCTCATCTGCATATCGCTATAGGGCCAGCCCGCCAGACTCATGGCCCCTGCTCCCCCTTATTGGATTGTCTGCCCACATCGGCAGGGAAACACGCCAATGTGTTTAACAACTGTACATAAGTGACTTGCACCAGGTGGGCTGCACTTTGCTCGGGACTTCCAAGATTTGTTTGCCTACCTTGTTTCGGTCAGCACCCACAGTCATCAGTGCCAGGCTTCACAGACAGCACCACATCATTTTTAGGGGGGCTCACGGGTAGGTCTCTACCTACCAGATCAGCCATATGTGCATGGCTTTTCAATGGCTGCAGGACAGGCTCTTGCTTGGGGAAGGGGGAGAAGTGGCCTCAGACAAGGGAAGAGGCTGCAGGACGAGAGCTGTACTGGGGAATTGGGGTATCCCAGGGTATGCGGGGGGGGCACATGTTGATCTGTGCAAGTGGCCTCAAGATGGTGAGGGCTGAGGAGGCAGTCTCCAGAGGAGGTGAGGCCAGGTGGACATGTGATGGTATATGTGTGAGAATGAGTGGTGATGCCCCTTGAGCTGGCAGTGAATGAGATGCCAGTGAATGTGTGATGGCCTTGAGTATGTGAGTTTAGAGTGATGAGGTGGTTGCCATAACCTGGCGGCACAGATGAGATCATTCATCCTTTATCTGCATTGGATGGCCAACCTCTTCTGTGCAGCATTGGCACTGACCACTGCTGCCATGCTGGGTTGGTGATGCTGTTGCCAATCCTGCAACCAGAGTGGGGGTAGAGGACATCATATTAGGCCTCCATGGCATCCAAATGGCATTCCAGTGACGTGTCATTGAACCTGGGGGCTGCCCTCTTTTTGCGTTTCGTGGACATCTTCCCTGCATAGTCGTGGGCTGGAAGCACTGAGATGTGTGCACGTGGCTAGACGAGGTGATGACGTGGCGGGTGAATGAAAGCCCGCCTGCCATGGAAATGGCATGTTTCCCGGAATATATATGTAATGCGGCGGGCTTCGGATGATATGGCGTGAAAACCTGCCATCGCGGCTGTTGGATAAAACGTCATTTTACCCGCCCACTACCGCACTTGGTGCAAATCTGGGATGATGCTGCCTCTAGCCTAACTCCTTGGTAACTATACAACTGATGTCTCAATCAGTAACATTGACTTCCCCTCGACCTCCCCCAACTCCAACCCCGACCCCCCCGACTACCCCGTTCCCCACCCAACCTGACTAGCCTTCACTAAATGACTACCCCTTGACATCTTGATTACTCCCCACAACCGAGCCGACCTGACTAACCCTGACCTGACCTTAATAGCCCCCACCGCCTGATCTCATGACGTCCCCCTGACCCGACCTGACTTGCCCCTGATCTGACTAGCCCCCATGACCATACTCCCAGAGTTACCCCACGACCCGACCTGACTCACCCCCAACACCCGGCTACCCCACCAACTGACTACCCCCGACCCTACCCACTCACCCACCTCATCCTGCTGCCCTACCCACTGTCACCTACCCCTCTACCCACTCACCTTACCAACCCTACGCTCTTACCCACCCTACCTCTTTACCAACCCTACCCTCCTACCCATTTACCTTACCAACCCTACCCCCTTGCCCACCCTGCCCCACTTATCTTTTCTCTGTAGCTTTTCAAAGAAGCTTTTGGACATTTAAACTCTTCACTTGCAGAATAAAGCAGTTAGTGCCATAAAAATGGGGCATGGCTTATCTTCCTCCGACACTTCAACGCTATGAAGAAGCTCTTGGAGCGACTGTAAGCTCTGCTGTAATCTTCTGGAGAAATCGGGGTCAGAAATCCTGGCCTGAAAGGCAGAGCTCCAGTGTGGCAGGCAAAAGTAGGAGCAGAGTGGCAATCCGACTGTGATTGCCACTGCTCGGAAAATTCGGGCCAAAAGTCTGTCTGATAACCTCGCTTCAAAAGAATTAATGTGTTGAAAGATGGAGTCTGTTTCCGTTTTACTACCATTTGAGTTTTTGCATCCGGTGACATGGAATCCTCCATTTCATTACATGTAACAGTTGTCATAGAAATTATACCACACTCCAAAACTATATGGGGATGGAACCGGGCAGGACTTGCCATTCAGAGGCAAAAACCTTTCTTCCAACAAGGATCAGAACACTCGTATTTGTATGTACATGTGCTCTTTCAAGAGAAGCAGATCTTTTATAACATGTTTTCGATTTTATTTTACCTCGTTCCTTCATGTATTTCTACGTTTGCACTTAACATTCAGAATTAATTGGAAATATGTTGTTTCAACCTGTAAAATCTAAGCAGAGTTCGGTAAGTGGTATTCCAACATGTGTGGTAGTGCAGCGTTTAGACAAGTGAATAAAATTATTGTGAATAGGACAGTTGCTAATCCTTAGGGATACAACCCTGCAAGGGCAGCTTACTGAAAAGGCACAGTTTCCAGACCTTAAGGTGCATGGTCCAGTTACAGTAATAGCTGTTGTGGTATTGAGAGAATCCCCATTTTCTTTTCTGCTTGGCTCCGTCTCTGCAGCAAATAAGGCTGGCATATGGCTTATTCCCAAGCGACTGCCAGTGCCTACGGTCATCAGTTGCAGGAAGCATCAGAGACCTGATGCAGGTAAGCCTCTGCTTTAACTTCCACTCTGACACCACTACTTGGCCGTTCCCTACTCCGCGTCATGTCCTCATATCGGAACTGAGTACAGCAAGACTAGAACTAGTACTCACCTCTCACTTTGGTCAATAAAACCACAATTTCTTCCAGTGTCAAGAATTTTGTTTAGAATGAACTGAAATGCAAGGGAATGCTGATTTCTGTCTGTAATTCATCGCATAGGTCCAAATCTCAAGAGAGATTATTTTATAAGGTCATCCTTTTAAGATTTCAGCCATTGTTCCTTATTGGGATAGGGATATGTGAGCTTTAGCCTACATTTATTTAATTCTACACCTATGGGAATGTCTCAGTATTGGCAGAACTTTAAAGATTTCTTCTGTATGGATCTCTCTCAGATGCATGATTATTGATTTGTAAACTGTCCTGACAGAAGTTTGAACACATGGTTAACCATCACTTTTAGGAGTATGCAATAATTTGCTGGAAAACCTTCACTCGTCAGTTGGAACCTAAGTAACCCTCATTATGATGGTATTTGACTGCACAAGAACACCAGAACATGAGGGGCAAAACGTGAACAAGTGTTCAGTTCCCCAACATGATAACATTCCATGTATAGGAATAAAACTGGATCCTGGGAAAGTATTATTTATTCCCACCATTTGTCAAGGTTTACGATCCCAGCTGATGTTAATACTGGACAAGTCAGGTCGGTCCCAGAGTGAAACCCGGCTTGGTGATCCTAACGTTTTTTTAAAAACTGTGGAGGGCTGTTACTGAACACATCCACAAAAGTCTGCCAGTATACTGTTAGGACAAAGAATAAAACATTTGTTAAACAAAAAATAATGAACTATATTAGCCTAGACAAAAAGTTTAAAAAGATTTCAATACAGATCCAGAAAATGATTCAAACCATTTTTCCCAGCAACCCTTACAGACACAAAATGCAAAAGAAGGTTTACCATTGCCTCAACACCAAGATTTCTTGCTTGGATTAGCTCAGTTTCAAGCAGTTTTGTTCTGGCGGATTTCTGAGCATTCACGACATGCTTTTCTTCAGCTGGTATCTCTCCCTGAGACACCCGAAAACCACAACCTAAACTCACTATTACTTCAACTTCAGAGCAAACACAGGAGTTCCCTAAACTCAGTTCCCCAGCAGACTTGCAGGATTCCCTATTAGAGGGATTAGACCTTCTGTCTGCACTCTCTGGCATTCACACACTAACTGACTGCCCTTCTGTGTTTTCCTGTCTCTCTTGTGTGTCTCTGGACTCCTGTCGCTAGGCAACAGCAGAGTTTTTTTCTACTTTATTTGTTTTTGACTTCGATAAACTACTAACCCCTTGATAGCCTACCTCTTCATTAAAAATGCATATATACAAACAGGGCCCTACATTGGAGAGACCAAACGCAGACTGGGTGACCACTTTGCAGAACACCTTCGGTCTGTCCGCTAGTATTACCCAGACCTCCCTGTCGCTTTCCATTTCAACACTCCACCCTGCTCTCATGCCCACATGTCCGTCCTTGGCTTGCTGCATTGTTCCAGTGAAGCTCAACACAAACTGGAGGAACAGCACCTCATTTTCTGACTAGGCACTTTACAGCCTTCCGGACTGAACATTGAGTTCGACAATTTTAGATCATGAACACTCTCCTCCATCCCCACCCCCTTTCCGATTTCCCCTCCCCCTTTTTTTTCCAATAATTTATATAGATTTTTCTTTTCCCACCTACTTCCATTATTTTTAAATGTATTTCCATCCATTGTTTTATCTCTACCTTTTAGCCTTTTTTGATTCCTTCACCCCACCCCACCCCAACTAGGGCTATCTGTACCTTGCTTGACTTGCTTTCTACGCTTAATTAGCACATTCCTTTAGATAATATCACCACCTTCAACACCTCTTTGTCCTTTTGTCTGTGACATCTTTTGGTTATCTCCACCTATCACTGGCCCTCTATCCAGCTGTACTTGTCCCACCCCCCCCCCCTTAAACCAGCTTATATTTCACCTCTATTCTATTTTTACTTTGTTCTGTTGAAGGGTCATTCGGACTCGAAACGTTAACTGTGCTCCTCTCCACAGATGCTGCTAGACCTGCAGAGTTTTTCCAGGTATTTTTGTTTTTGTTAGGGCCCTAGACTTCCTGGCACCCAGCTCCCCAAACACCTCTAAATGAAACTAAAACCAGGTTTCGCCTTTCTTAACACCCAAATACAAGATATAAATTAAACTTAAAACTTAACGAAGGACAAGACCATTGTAGATTCTTATTCATGATCATTCTCTAAATGTTGTGCTACAAGAGGGTCTTGGAAGTCTATTTTGCCTGATTTTTATGTAGTTGAACCATCAGAACACTACTTGAGATAAGATTATTCCCAGTTGTACTCCCAGTTTAAGCTTGCATGTGAAGAACTAAACATAGTGGCGTTACATATAGCTGTAGTTTTTTTTAATATGGGAAATGAGTGTGGCTGTCAAGACCAGCATTTGTAGCCCATTCAGGAGACCTGGCTCAAAAAGGGGCAGAGCTGGGTTCGAAATATTCTTGAATGCAAGGTGTTCAGGAAGGATAGGGAAGGAAAGAAAGGGTGAGGGGTGGCAGAATTACTTAAGGGGAACATTATAGTTCTGGAGAGAAACGATGTCCTAGAGGGGTCAGGCATGAAGCTATCTGGTTTGAGTTAAGAAACAACAGGGATACCTTTACGCTACTGGGTACATTCTATAGGCCGCCGACTAGTGGGAAAGAAATAGAGGATGAAATTTGCAAGGAAATTGCAGAGAGGTGCAAGAACAATAGGCTAGATATACTAGGAAGAGAGAGGGGGAAAAGTTTATGAATTGTGCTTGTAGATCTGTACTTCTGGCTCAATGAGAAAGGAGGCATTGCTGGATCTGTTTCTGGAGAATGAGGTGAGTCAAGTGTCAGAAGGGGAACATTAATATCAAAAAGGTTTGGGTTAGGTATGGAAAAGGACAAGGAACAATCAAGAGTTAAAATAATTAATTAGGGGAAGGCCATCCTCTTGAAGAGGGTGAGAACAGATCTAGACCAGATAAATTGGAATCAAAGGTTGGAAGGCAAAACTGTATTTGAACAATGGGTTGTCATTAAAGAGGTGGTAGTTGACCAGAGTTACATTGTTATGAGAGGAAAACGTAGGGCAAACAAATCCAGAGCTTTCTGGATGGCAAAAGTGATGGAGAGTTAGATAATGCAGAAAACGGTGCATGTGACAGTGGTCAGATGGAAAATGAAATTGAGAATCAGGCTGATTATAGAAAGCTCAGGGGGAAATGAAAAAAGAAATGAAAAGCAAAGGGAGAGTTTGAAAAGAAACAGGTAATTAACATAAAAGGAAATCTAAAAGTCTTCTCTAGGCATATAAATAACAGAAGAGCAGTAAAAGGAGGAGTGGGGCTGATTAGGGACCAAAAAGGGCATGGCTGAGGGACTAAATGAGTACTTTGCGGCTCACACATAGGAGCAGAAATAGGCCATTTTACTGCTTGACAACCTGTCTTTGTCAAGGAAAAAGATGCTGCCTAAGATTTAGTGTAAGAGGAGCTATTTGAGACACAGATGGCCACAAAATGGATGACGTATTAGATAGGGTGTCTATACTTAAAAGTTGATAAGCCACCCGGCCCAAATGAGATGCATACAAGGATGCTGGGAGAAGCAAAGGTGGGAATTGTGGAGGCACTGGCCATAACCTTCCAAATCTCCTGGGATATAGGGCTGGTGCTAGAGGACTGGAGAATTGCAAATGTTAAACACTTGTTCAAAAAAGGGTCTAAGAATAAGCCCAGCAACTACAGGCCAATCAATTTAACCTCAGAAATGGGAAAGCTTTTAGAAATTATACATGGATTGGAGAAGCTGGGGTTCCTCTTCTTGCAGCAGAATAGATTAAGAGTTGATTTAGTAGAGGTGTTCAAAATTGTGAGGGGCCTAGACAGAGTAGATAAGGAGAAACTGTTCCAATTGGTGAAAGAATTGAGAACCTGAAGATACAGATTCAAGATGATTGGCAAAAGAAGCAATGGCAACTTGAGGAGCATTTTTTTGATGCAGTGAGCAGCTAGGGTCAGGAATATGCTGCCTGAGAGTGTTGTGGAGGCAGATTCAACTAAAGTCTTGAAAATAGAATTGGATAATTATCTGAAGAGAAAAAAATGCAGATATATGATACAGGTTAGTGGGACAGGTGATTTTCTCTTGCAGAGAGCTAGTCTCTTTCTGTTTTGTAATCACTCTATGATTCCAATTGCCATTGAGGGGGTGGTGGTGAGCCACTTTCTTGAATTGCTGCTGTAGATAAACTCAATGCTATTAGGAAGGGAACTTCTGATTTTTGGTCCAGTGACAGTGAAAGAATGGCAATATAGGCCCAGATTTTCACTCCTGAGGTGGGAAAAGTCGCGACTTGCAAACCCAACTTGAGAGAGAGTGCCTGGATGGTCTAATTTTTGTTCTGGGGGGGTGGGTGTTAACAGGAAGTGGGCGACCACCTCCAGAAAGAGTTCAGTCATAGCCACAGGGGCTGCTGGGTGCAGAAGCGGGCTATGTGAAAGGCCCACCTTAGTGCTCCAGGATTTGTTAGAAAAAGAATAATACAAATAAACAGCCCTCCAGCCTTCACCCCTCTCACCCCTCACACCCCTACACACTCCCCATGCCCCCTATGCCAACTCATGTACCCTTTGCCGTTAAATTTTCCATGCTAACTCATGCAGTATCCCATGGACAGACCTCTGGAGCCATGCTGAGATGAAATAAAATAAAGTTCTAATTGTTGATTGATGACTTTTAAAAAAAAAACTCTCATTGGTAAAAACACATTCACTACGTTTAAATTCCTTCAACTACTTAATCCCTTCAGAGGCAAGCATTTTATTCAAGTGCTTAATCCTTTATAACAAAAAGCATTTGTATTCATAACTGCACATCAAAGACTTTATAAACACTTTTAGCTGTCAATCAAACTGTGAACTACCAGACACCCCACTGTGATAATGATAGGTTATGAAATTAGCCATGCAGCACAAATCCTATAATTGTAACACTCAGGCGTACGTTAACAGACAGAGCAAAATAGCAAGCATTGTTTTTTAAAACTGCAGACTTTGTAAAATTTAAAGGGCAGCAGATTTAAATGCCTTGACAACTTGACAGTTCCAATGAGATTTAAATGCCTTAACAACTTAAATTCCAATGTGTTAATCCACTTTTTACGCACATTTGTGTCTAATTTTAACAATCCCAAAGGCACTTGACTTCTCCCAAAACGCACTTTACCTCTCCAAAACGAGTCCCTGGACCTATCCAAAAGAGTTCCTTACATCTCTAAAAGGGTACCCTACCTCCCCAAAGAACTATGGTAAATTTAGACCTTCTCTTGGAAGGTATAAAGTCCAAAAGTCAGATTTCAGAAACCTGCGTGACAAAAATCGCACCTAACTGAAGGCAGCTGCACTTTTACTCCTGTAGCTGCCTCCAGGAACCACGGATATGCAAACTGCAACCAGCCCTTGTTTCTTCAACACCCCTGACGAAAATAATGGGTGCTTGGTTTGGGGGTAAGACTCCTGGGATCAGAGCTCTGGCACCAGTCTGGCTAAGCTAGAGACCCTCTCCAGCCCAGCAAAAATTCAGGCCATAATTCCAAATGTGGATGGTGTGTGGATTGAACATATGAAATAGGAGCAGAAGTAGACCAATCAGCTCCAAAGGCCTGCTCCGCCATTCATTAAAATCATGGCTGATCCCTTTGTGTTTTGAGTTCTACATTCCTATCTACCCCCGTGGTGGGGTTCCCATGCATCTATTGTCTTTGCCTTTTAGGTGGTAGACGTCATGGGCAGGATCTTCCGGCTGGCGAGCGGGGACAGGGCCCACTCGCCGACGCGTAAAATAATGCGGGATGACATCAGGTGGAACTCCCGATGTCACCCCGCGTCATTTCCATTTTCAGGTCAGCGGGGGCGCAGCCGAGTCAGTTGGCGGGCAAGGCCGGGAGCCCTGGCAGGCTTCAGAAAAAGCATGAAACCTCATCCATCGGGCGGGATGAGGTTTCATGAGGGTATTTACATTTTTAATAAAGGTTTTAGTTAAAGTTATGGACATGTTCCAATTTATGTAACAGTGTCACATGAGGGGACATGTGAGGGAAATGTTTCTATCATTTTTATTGCAAATTTCAATTCAGAGCTGACCTCCCTGAGGCAGCACTTAGCCTCAGGGAGATGAGTACGCTCTTCCGTGCAAATGCTCAAAAGAGCGCACTCCTGGCTGAGGGAATCCTCCCCCCCTCCACCCGCACAGGGAGCACATAGCGCTTCCTGGCAGACGTCGCACTGGGTGGACCTTAATTGGCCCGCCCACGTGAAATGGTGGCGCACCCCCAATCAGGGGTGCTGATTGGAGACACACCCACCCGCTCCTGCACTTCTCCCCCAACGGGGGGAAATTTTTCCCCATGGGTTTGAAAGGTGTTGTCAAAGGAGCAAGTTGCTGCAGTGCACCTTATATATAGTATACACTGTTGCAACTGTGCTCTGATGGAGGACTGAGCGAATGTTTAAGGTGGTGGATGGGCTGCCGATCAAGCGGGCTCCTTTGACCTGGGTGGTGTTGAGCTTCTTGACTTTTGTTGGAGCTGCACTCATCCAATCAAGTGGAGCGTAATCCATTGCACGTCTGACAGGTGTTTTGTAGATGGTGGATAGGCTTTGGGGAATAAATGGAGTTTCCTACATATCCAAAAATCCCTAGCTGCTCCATCATTCTTATCTCTAGTGTTATATAAATACCACGCATATTGAGAATGTGTCAGTGTGATGTTATGAGCTATTTTCTGTCCAGCTTATCATAAAATCTAGAGCACGCAAACCCAGACTGGTTAGGAAACCAGATAGTCAAGGAACATTCCTGGAAATTCAAAGGTTGACAGGATCTATACATTAGCATGTTTGACCATTTTACCTGTGTGGAAAAAATTCTTATAAGATGACCTTTCACAACAAATGAGGCACGCAAATGGCAAATGAACTGACCATTCTCTTTGCAGTTCTACCCAAAACATTATAAATTGAGGTCCTTTCAAAAGGGGCCATATGGTGATATTCAACAAGAAGCTGATGAAAGTAACCTGTGATGGAAGAACATAAATATTTCATTGATGCATTGATATCTGCAAGGTGCTGAACATGAAAGTACCATAAATTTTGTCTGGAAATGATATAAATGCTTGGGAAGTAATAAACCTGTCCAGATGTTGAGGTACAAGCATGATTTACAGAGCAGTTATTTTTATTACAGAATCATAGAATAGTCACAGTACAGAAGGAGGCCTTTTGGCACATTGAGCCCATGAGCAGGATTTTATGCCCCCCCCCCCCACCGAACCAGGTGAGTTTTGGGCGGGGTTGCATGTGAAATATGACAGGTGGCTACTCAGCCTTCCCGCCCACCCCGACCCGTTTCCCATAAAACATTAGGCTGGCGCCCAGCATTTTGAAAAAATGATTAACATGCAATTGAGCTTGTTAACAAGCCATTGAACCAAATATTACGCTGCCTGCACCGTAATATAGTTGGTGTGGGCAGGCAGGCGGGAGTTGGAAGGTTTTTTTTTTAACAAAACTGGTTAAGAAGCAGGTAAGAAGAGGGGATATGCCCTTTGAGAGGTGCCCTGTGCGCATTGGGGCCGCTCCCTCCAAGCTCTTCTTGTCATTCACCACCTGGCCCCTCACCCTTTGCCCCCCTCGGCTTTCCGATTTTTTTCCCCCTGTCCAAAACCCCGGACTTGCCCATCTCCAGGATCCATGTTAACTTCATCCAAAGGCCTACTAGCAGTCCCAGCAGTATCCACTACTGAGTTCTAATGCTGCTGGGACTGCTAGAGCTGCCAATCAGATTGAGAGATGGAAGTCCCACTCTTGGGTACTTAGAACCACCTCCAGCGTGCTGTAGCTATGGGGTTCATTAGAACTTCCTTGCTTTTGTACTCAAAGCCTCCGATTATAAAGCCCGTGATCCCATATGCCCTTTTAATCACTTTCTCAACATGTCCTGATCAAGATCTGGACACCCTGGTTGATTCTCCCTCTACTGCAGACGTAGGACACTGAGGCCAATTTTAGCATCCTCACTGACTTAGCAGTGAGTTGTGTGTTTGATCTTGGATGTGTCTTGGCTGGTATAGCTCAGTACCATACTCCACAATCCTTTTACCTAACTGAAAGGGCCAGGCTTAATGGTCCTTTTGGTAGACGAAAAGAGCATACGGACTAGTGTCCCATGACCTTGGGTCATGTCCAAACCTGATATCAGTCAAGATAACATGGAACAGTGAATGTCAGAGTCCTGTCTATTGGCAAGCTCAACTTGTGGTTTGATATAACAGCAAAGGACAGCTGGACCGCTCTGTTGAATGATTGCTTTTGAAATTTGTTTGGGTTGGGAAAGGTTGGGAAACCCAAAGAACTTTAGCTCTCAAAATTTCATGTAGAGACATTCATCGAAAAGCCTATGTAGCAGCTGCTGAGTGTTTTATCAGGTTTGCAACACAACATATGTGCTGTTGTAAATTTAGATGAAAGTTAAGTCACTGCTGTCCAGGTACACACTATGTAGAGAGCAATCTCTGATGATCCTTAATTCACAGATTTCCTGTCATTTGATCAGTCTTGCTTTAAAACAAAATTTCTTGCAACCTCACTCAAAGGGAACAACTTCTAGAATGAGGTAAGTTTAAAAAAAAAAGCCAATATTAATTTTTTCTATTTTATGTATATTATTACAGATCTGTTTGACATGTGTTTCTACAATATTCTTGGAACTGTGCCACATGAATTTAGCAGAAATAGAGAGTTGATTGCATCCTCCTCTATCATTGACCCCAGATGTCCAATATCCTCCCTGTACCAATATCATGCCAGTTTCCTGAAGTGCAGTTTTGTAGTTCTGGCCCAACAAAACAATAATCTGAATAGCTTAATTCTAAATATTCTCACATTTCAGAGCTGAGCTATGTATTCCCCCAAGTTAGCTATCACCAGTTTCCTCTGCAATTGACCGAGAAATTGCTGGAGCAATGCATCTCATGGCATGCACTGTGAATTGATTTTTTTTTATCACCCTTCAGATTATATTGTTTTTGCCCTGCAAATTGCTAGAAATTTGAATTGATAAAGATGCAGTCATGTCTGGAACTTCATGAATGCCTGGTCCAACATTCTCCCTCCTTAACCAATGAAAAAGGGTACAGAAGGAAAGAAAACAAATGATGGAGAGGAGAGTAGGATGAATGGGAATTAAATTGGATAATGCAAGAGAAATAGGAGAGGGAAAGAACGATTGGATCAAGAGAAAGAGAGAAAAAGAGAAAGGACAAGTAAGAACATGACAAAATTAAAAATCTTCTAGTAACAATTTCTTACTTGCAGGAGTGAGACATCAGTTTCAGTGCTCCCTTTTCTTGGGCTGAAGGTTTAGTTTCATATCAGGTTCATAAATTATGTAACTGAAGGTCAGTATAACATCAACATGAAATACCAGCCCTAAAAGTCTGTGGGGAATAAAAGAAGAACTATTTGCATTTGTTTGGCACTTTTTGAAGTGTAGGCACTGTTGTAATGCAGGTAATGTGGCAATTTGCAAATTCCCACAAACAGCAATGTGATAATGACTAGATAACCTGTTTTTGTAATCTTGATTGAGGGATGAATATTGGCCAGGATACCGGAGATAACTCCCCCTGCTGTTCTTTGGGATCTTTTACATCCACCCAAACAGAGAGATGGGGCCTCAGTTTAACGTCTCATCCAAAAGGCAGTGCAGCACTCACTAAGTGCTACTGGAGTATCAGTCTTGGTTTTTGTGCTCAAACTATGGAGTAGGACTTGAATCTGGAACCTTGTAATTCTGAGGCAAGACCAGTTGAACCATGGAAGATTAATTTGTGTTAATGGCATAAGATTCTTGACACTCATGGGACATTGAAGGCTGTTGCTCTTTTCAGACTAATAGTGGAGCAGTGCAAACCACCTGTCAATTTGTGGTGATTCAGAACGAATGGCATATCTGTTCCTCATTATGCATTGTTGGGTTTTTAATGCAGTAACAATGGTAGGTGCTGTGAACTCGCCATTATTTTTGTAGCATTTTCTAGGCCATACCTGTTAACAAACTAAATCCCTGGACCTAGTCAGCACTATAATTTTAATAACGTTCTATTTTTTTGTCTCTCTTCTACTCTTGGTGTCTACAAATTATGTCTCTGTCCCAGCCAGAGAGAGAGTCTAAAGTTGACTTCTGACTCTCCACCAACTCCGCATGTCAGGAATTTCCCATGTGAGCTGCCAATCAAGCTTGCTGCTGTCTAATTAGTTGTGGGTTCCCTGGCAGGTACCAACTCCATCCCCCGCTCTTGGCTCAAATTTGTGAAGCCATCGCAACACATTAGGTGTAAATGTCCTAAGAATGTCTTAACCGAATTTTTGCAAGTTGACCTAAGTGGCAAGAAACTATTTTAGGCAGAAAGTTCACCTGGATCGAATTTGAATTTCCCAAAGCATGTGTATTGTGTGCTTTTGACTCCTTATCAGCTGTATTTTAACCTAATAGCATTATGTCGAGGCCAATTCTGAAGTGTTACAAATGTTCATCTGCTGCAGATTGAGTGTGACCATTAGTGGCCCATCTGAAAAATGAAATGCTAGTACAGAATTATGACTATTTAAGAAGAGAGCAACAGCAAAAAACTTATATTTATATAGCGCCCTTAACTTAGTAAAAAAATCCCAAGGCGTTTCACAGGAGCATTATAAAACAAAGTATGACACCAAACCATATAAGGAGATGTTAGGACAAATGACTAAAAGCTTGCTCGAAGAGGTACTCTTTAAGCAGTGCCTTGAAGGAAGGAGGTGAGAGTATTCCAGGGCTTGGCACCTAGGCAACTGAAAACGCAGCCACCAATGGTGGAGTGATTAAAATTGGGATTGCACAATAGGCCAGAATTAGAGGTACACAGTTATCTCGGAGAGTTATGGTACTGGAGGAGAATACAGTGATAGAGGTAAGTGAGCTGAGAAAGAAAAAGGGAGGTGGAATCAAACTCTAAATCTGGAGAGCAAGTTTTGTAATTAAGATCAGCACATACCCCGAATTAATCAGACTTATTTTGGTTTATTGTTTTATTTATTTATACTGCAGCTACTGTCTGAGATCTATCTGTCGTATTGTTCCCACCACATTTGGTGCAGTTCCCCATTTATCCTGCTTTTTATTTTTTATTTATTTGTTTGAGGTGTGGGCATCACTGGGGAAGGTGGTGGTGAGCTGCCGCCTTGAACTGCTGCAGTCCATGTACTATAGGCACACCCACAATGGTGTTAGGAAGGGAGTTCCATGAAGATTGGCCAAGTAGTGGATAGTGTAGAGGATAGCCATAATCTCCAAAACGATATAGATGGGTTGGTGGAGTGGGCGGTAAAGTGGCAGATGGATTTTAACATAGAGAAGTGTGAGGTCATACATTTAGAGAGGTCAAACAGTTACAGGGATTACACAATAAATGGGAATATACTAAGAGGGGTAGGTGAAGTGAGAGATCTTGGCGTACAAGTGTACAGGTCCCTGAAGGCAGCAGTTCAAGTAGACAAGGTTGTAAAGAAGGCATATGGAATGCTCTCCTTCATTGTCAGAGGTATAGAATATATAAGTAAGGATATAATGTTGGAATTGTATAAAATACTGGTGAGGCCACAACTGGAGTATTGTGTGCAGTTCTGGTCACCATGTTACAGGAAGGACGCAATAGCTCTGGAGAGAGTGCAGAGGAGGTTTACAAGAATGTTGCCAGGGTTAGAAAAGTGTAGCTACAAGGAGAGATTGGATAGGTTGGGGTTATTTTCCTTAGAACAAAGAAGGCTGAGAGGTGACTTGATTGAGGTGTACAAAATTATGAGGGGAATAGATAGAGTGGACAGGATAAAATTGTTTCCCTTGGTGGAGAATTCTAGAACCAGGGGACATAGATTCAAGATAAGTGGCAGAAGGTGTAGGGGGGACATGAGGAAGAACTTTTTACGCAGAGGGTAGTGGGCGTCTGGAATTCGCTGCCCAAGTTGGTGGTAGAGGCAGAAACTCTAAACTCTGTTAAAAAGTACCTGGATGTGCACCTAAAGTGCTATAAGCTGCAGGGCTATGGGCCAGGTGCAGGAAGGTGGGATTAGAAAGGGCACCTGGGTGTCCTCAGGCTGGCATGGACAAGATGGGCCGAATGGCCACCTCCTGTGCTGTAACTTTTCTATGGTTCTATGTTGACTCAGCGACAGTGAAGGAATGGTGATATATTTCCAAGTCAGGATGCTGTGTGGCTTGGAGAGGAACTTCCAGGTAGTGGTGTTCTCAAGCCCTTGGCCTTTGAGGTGGTAGAGGTCATGGGTTTGGAACCTGTTGTCAAAGGAGGCTTGGTGAGTTGCTGCAATGCATCCTGTAGATGATACACATTGCTGCCACTGTGCATCGTTGGTGGAGGGAGTGAATATTGAAGGTGGTGGATGTGCTGCCAATCAATCTGGCTGCTTTGTCCTGGACAGTGTCAAGCTTATTGAGTGTTGTTGGGGCTACACTCATCCAGGCAAGTGGACAGTATTCCATCACACTCCTGACTTGTGCCTTGTAGATGGTGGACAGGCTTTGGGGCGGTCAGGAGGTAAGTTGCTTGCCATGAAATTCTCAGTCTCTGAACTGCTGTTGTAGCCACAGTATTTATATGGCTGGTCCTGTTCTATTTCTGGTCAATGGTAACCCCCAGGCTGTTGATATTGGGGGATTCAGTGAAGGTAATGCCATTGAATGTCAAGGAGAGATGGTTGACTTCTCTCTTGTTGGAGATGGTCATTGCCTGGCACTTGTGTGGTGCAAATGTTACTTGCCACTTGTCTCCCCAAGACTGGATATTGTCCAGGTCTTGCTGCGTTTGGACATGGACTGCTTCAGTATCTGAGGAGTCGTGAATGGCGCTGAACATTGTGTGATCATCAATGAACATCCCCACTTCTGACTTTATGATGGAAGGAAAGTCATTGATGAAGCAGCTAAAGGTGGTTAGGCCTAGGACACTACCCTGAGGAACTCCTGCAGTGATGCCCTGGAGCCGAGATGATTCACATCCAACAATGACAACCATCTCCTTTTGTGCTAGGTATGACTCCAACCAGTAGAGAGTTTTGCCTTGATTTCCATTAACTCCAGCTTTGCTAGGGCTCCTTGATGCCACACTTGGTCAACTGCGGCTTGATGTCAAGGGCAGTCACTCTCACCTCACCTCTGGAGTTCAGCTCTTTTGTCCATGTTTAGACCAAAGCTGTAATGAGGTCAGGAGCTGAGTGGCCCTGGCAGGACCCAAACTGACCACTAGTGAGCAAGTTATTACTGAGTGTTACTTAATAGCATTCTCGACGACCCTCTCCATTACTTTACTGATTGGCCGTCTTGGATTTGTCTTGCATTTTGTGTACAGGACATACCTGGGCAATTTTCCACATTGCTAGGTGGTTGGCAGTGTTGTAGCTGTACTGGAACAGCTTCTCTAGGGGAGCAGCTAGTTCTGGAGCCCAAGTGTTAAATACTATTGCTTAAGTTGTCAGGGCCCATAGACTTTGCAGTATCCAGTGCCTGCAGCCGTTTCTTGCTATCATGTGGAATGAATCGAATTGGCTGAAGACTGGCATCTGTGATGCTGGGGACTTCAGGAAGAGGCAAAATGTATCATAAACTTGATACTTCTGGGCTGGAGAGGGTTGCCAATGGTTCAGCCTTGTCTTTTGCACTGATGTGCGTGGCTCATTCATCATTGAGAATAGGGATATTTATGGAGCCGCCTCCTCCAGTTCGTTGTTTAATTGTCCACCACCATTCATGACTGGATGTGGCAGGACTGCAGAGCTTAGAACTGATTCTTTTGTTGTGAGATCTTTTAACCCTGTCTATTGCATGCTGCTTCAACAGTTTGGCATGCAAGTAGTCCTATGTGGCAGCTTCACCAGGTTGATACTTCATTTTTAGGTATACCTGGTGCTGCTCCTGGTATGCCCTCCTGCACTCTTCATTGAACCAGTGTTGATCCCCTGGCTTGATGGTAATGATAGAGGTGGGGGTATGCTGGGCCGTGAGGTTAGAAATTGTGGTTGAATACAATTCTACTGCTGCTGATGGGCCACAGCACCTCATGGGTGCCCAGTTTTGAGTTGCTATATCTGTTTAAATCTATCCCATCTAGAATGGTGTTACCGCCACACAACACGATGGAGGATATCCTTAATGTGAAGGTGGGACTTTGTCTCCACACATATTGTTACGTATACTGTCATGGACAGATGCACCTGTGACAGGCAGATTGGTGAGGACGAGGTAAAGTAGGTTTTTCCATCTTGTTGATTTCCTTACCATCTGTCACATCTATGTCATTTAGGACTCCGCTACCTTGGTCAGTAGTGGTGCTACCGAGCCACTCTTGGTGATGGACATTGAAGTCCCCCACCCAGAGTACATCCTGTGCCCTTGATACTCTGTGTTTCTTTTGGTTGGTCCTAAACATGGAGGAGTACTGATTCATCAGCTGAGACGGGGCGTCAGGTGATAATCAACCCTGCCATGAAACTTCATAGGGTATGGAGTCTGTGTTGAGGATCCCAGGGCAACTTCCTCATGACTGTACAACTGTGCTGCCCACCTCTGATGGATCTGTCCTGCAGTTGGGACAGGATATATCCAAGGATGGTGATGTTGGTGTCTGGGACATTGTCTGTAAGGTATGATTTGATGAGTATGACGATGTCAGGCTGTTGGTTGATCAGTCTGTGGGACAGCTCTCCCAACTTTGGGACACACCCCCCCAGCTGTTAGTAAAGAGGACATTGCAGGGTTGACAGGCTGGTTGTCCGTTGTCATTTTGTTGCCTAGGTTGATGCTGGGTGGTCCGTCCGTTTCATTCCTTTTAAGCTTCATAGCAATTTGACACAACTGAATGGCTTGCTAGGCTATTTCAGAGGGCATTTAAAAGCCACCCACATTGCTGTGGATCTGGAGTCACATGTAGGCCAGACCAAGTAAGGAAGGTTTCCTTCCCTCAAGGGCATTAATGAACCAGATGGTTTTTTTTAAGACAATTGACTTATTGTCACCATTAGACTAGCTTTTAATTCCAGATTTATTAATTGAATTTAAATTCCACCAGCTGCCAGGGTATAATTTGAGCTCATGACCCAGAGCATTAGCCTAGTTCTCTGGATTACTAGCCCAGTTACATTACCACCACACCATAGCCCCTCCCTTGGCTGGAGCCATAATTTTCATATCCACAAAGACTTTTGTTGACAGTTCAAACATTTAATTCACATCTCCTCATCTCCTCTAAACACATCTTTTTGTTTAATCGTTCCTTTACCCACTCCCTTTGGCCATGCACCTTCAACAGTTTTGTCATTTAATTGCTCCTGTCTTCCACTGAATCGCAGAGTTTCCATTTTGTTCTTTTTCCACCCTTCCCCCTTTCACACATGTAAAACCTATTACATTTCTAACTTTTCCCAGTTCTGATGAAAGGCCCTTGATTTGAAATTTTAACTTTGTTTCTCTCTCCCTAAATGCTGCCAGACCTACTGATTTTGTTTTTGTTTCAGATTTCCAATATTCCTTAGTATTTTGTTTTGGTACTAGAATTCAGAGTATTTGCCTATTTCTTTGTCCATCAGCTAAGATGTAACCATTGAGAAAGTACAGGAGGATGTGCCTGTGTTCTTGTAACTTGTTCAAACACCAATGATTTTTCTCCAGTGCCCTCTAATGAAGCTGGACCCCAAGTGGTTTCAAATCTCAGGTGGTGTTGAACTATCTCATCTCACTTCAGAGTCACACTGAGCTTTGAATCTAGATCTGCACTTCAATATTTGGGTAGCGGAGAAGTGGAAATTGCATTATAGTCATGATAAAATTACAATATAAGTGGACCCTTAAACCACTTTGCTGGTCTCAGTTTTCCAGTGATGTTATTGTGATGTCAACAGAAATCCAAGCTCTAATTCTGTTGTCTCTTTTGAATCAGGTTCATGGTAGCAGAGCCCTTTCTGACTAATATTAAAAGATATTCTGAAAATAAAACTCCTCTTTAATGATAACCTTTTTGCTCACCTCCATAATTTGCTGTGAAACAATATACCTTTGAAGAAGACTAACACACTGGTAGAGTTATTTATAAAATACAGAAGATTATGGGTGGATTGAGGAGATGTATCCAGCCCCTTCTGGACAGATGCTGCTTCTTAGTGGCACCAGTCTCAAATTCACTTAGATGCTGGACATGAACGTTTTTGAAATGCATTTGTGATTGCCCATTACCTTTCCAAAGCTGCCTTCAAATATGTAACAACAGTATTTTTATGCAGCTTACAATTATTTTCTCTCATGGATGCAGGGTACTCCTTTTGCTTCATGTATTTGTGACTGGGGCTTGGAATTGAAGAAAGTGCTGCAATCCAGGAATTCTTTGACCAGATCGACAATAATGAGTGCTTTCTATCTTCTTTTCCAGGTGTAATAATCGTACCCAATGCTCAGTTGTAGCTGGACCAGATGTGTTTCCAGATCCGTGCCCAGGAACCTACAAGTATCTGGAAGTTCAGTATGAATGTGTTCCATACAGTAAGTATGCTATTGTGCTTGGGTACCTTCTCCATTTGAACATTCTTCCTTGTTTTTCTCCAAAATGTTACCACTAATCGTTATGTAGATTTGTGTAGAGACCTTGGGACATACAATCAAATATGCTGCAGAACTTTACATCACATAGTGCAATGGCACTTAAGATTCAGGTACATGCATTTTGTGAATTGTGCTAAACTCTGTTGCCATTTTTCATCAAACTAGAAGTATTTAAAAATACAAAGGAGGGAGGACTGTACTTCAAGTACACATCTACAAACATATGAACATATGAATTAGGAGCAGGAGTAGGCAACTTGGCCCCTTGAGCCTACTCAGTAAGATCAAGGCTGATATGATTGTAACCTCAGCCCCACATTCCTGCCTGTCCCCAATAACCTTTTGCCCCCTTGTTAATCAAGAATCTATCTAGCTCTGCCTTAAAAATATTCAAAGACTCTGCTTCCACTGCTTTTTGGGGAAGAGAGCTCCAAAGACACTCAAGCCTCTGAGAGAAAAAATTTTCTCCTTACTCTGTCTTAAATTATTTTTAAACAGTGACCCCTAGTTCTAGATTCTGCCACAAGAGGAAACATCCCCTCCACATCCACCCTGTCAAGACTCCTCAGTATCTTAAAGGTTTCAATTAAGTCGCATCTTACTCTTCTAAATTCAACTGGATACAAGCCTAACCTGTCCAGCCTTTCCTCGTAAGACCTGCCCAATCCTGATATTAGTCTAGTGAACTTTCTCTGAACTGCTTCTAATGCATTTACATCTTTCTTTAAATAAGGAGACCAGCACTGTACACAATACTCCAGAAGTGGTCTCACCAATGCCCTGGACAACTGAAGCATAACCTCCCTACTTTTGTGATCAATTCCCCTCACAACAAAAGATAACATTCTATTAGCTTTCCCAATTACCTGCTGCACCTGCATACTAATCTTTTGTGATTCATGCACTGTGACACCCAGACCCCTCTGAATCTCAGAGCTCTGCAATCTCTCACCATTCAGGTAATAAGCTTCATTTTTATTCTTCCTGTCATACTGAACAATTTCACATTTGCCCACATTATACTCCATTTGCCAGATCCTTGTCCACTCACTGAATCTATGTCACTTTGTAGCCTCCTTACATCCTCTTCACAATTTACTTTCCTACCTGCCTTTTTGTCATCAGCAAATTTAGCAACATCCCTTCATTCCCTTCATCCAAGTCATTTATATAAATTGTAAAAGTTGAGGTCCCAGGACTGATCCCTGTGGCACACCACATCCTGCCAACCAAAAAAGGACCCATTTATGCCAACCCTCTGCTTCCTGTTAGCTAATTAATCTTCTATCCAATATGTACTCCCTACACCATGAGCTTTTATTTTCTGCAATAAATTTTGATGTGGCACTTTACTTAGATTTCCAGAAGGAATTTGATATCATCCATCCACTGGTTCCCCTTTATCTACAGCACATGTGACTCCTTTAAAGAACTCCAATAAATTGGTTAAACATGATTTCTCTTTTACAAAACCATGTTGACTCTGCCTGATTGCTTTGAATTTTTCTAAGTGCTCTCCTATAACATCTTTGATAATAGCTTCTAACATTTTCCCTATGACAGATGTTAGGCTAACTAGCTTGTAGTTTCCTGCTTTCTGTCCCCCTCCCATTTGGAATAAAGGAGTCATATTTGCTATTTTCCAATCTAATGGAACCTTCCATGAATCTAGCGAATTTGGAAAATTAAAACCAATACATCAACTATCTCACTAGCCTCTTCTTTCAAGACTATAGGGTGAAGTCCATCCAGACCTGGGGATTTGCCAGCCCGTACCCCCAACAATTTGCTCAATACCACTTCCCTGGTGATTGTAATTTTCCTGTGTTAACCCTCTTTTCCATTTCCTGGTTTACAGCTATTTCTGAGATGTTACTTGCGTCCTCTATAGTGAAGACTGAAGCAAAATACCTGTTTAATTCATCAGCCATCTCCCTACTTTCCATTATCAATTCTCCAAATGCACTCTCTATAGGACCAATGCTCACTTTGTTAACTCTTTTCTTATTTAAATATCTATAGAAACTCTTACTATCTGTCTTTATATTACTAGCTTTCTCTCGTATGCTAATTTCCTTCCCCCCTTATTAATCTTTTTGTCATTCTATGCTGTTCTTCATATTCTTTCCAATCTTCTGACCTGCTACCCATCTTTGCTGGTGAATAATATACACCTGTTTTTTTAAAACCTGGCCCAATTGATCTGTTCATCCATTGGATTGCACCATAACTCTGATAGTTAGTGAAATTTCAGAACTGAGCAGTCTTGCCTCATTTAGTGGGCAATGCAACTTTGCAAAGAATTTTATTTTAACAAGTGGGGTTGCTACACTGTGCACTCAGCGCTACACAATTCTGATTTTTTTTCCATAAAAGGGTGCAATTGTTAACTAATCTAATCGGTCTTCTCATATTCTGAAATACTATGTAAAAATAAAAATTGTAATGCTGACCATTAAATCAAAATTTACTGTGCGGTTAATCTAGCCCACAAACAACTTTATCCGTATAAAAAAAGGTGTTAATTGTTGTCTTGAAAAAATTGAAACTAAAGTTAGCAGGGAAGTAATGACGAGTAATGTTCCAAGTGTCTTTTCAGCTCGTATGAATGCGTGTGTGTTTCAATCATCCCTAAACTGGTTTTACAGCAACTGAAAAGTCCTTTTGTTTCATTCCATTACTAGGAGTTACAGCTTTCTAAGATTTGATTTTGACATCCCCATTGTATAAGTGTGTGTATATGTGTCTTTACTTTTGAAGATCAGTTCATTACATTTACTCCTGAAATTCAATTGGCACGGTTTGGTGTTCAAGACAGAGATTGATAAATTTCTAGATACTAATGATATCAAGGGATATGGGGATAGTGTGGGAAAGTGACGATGAGGTTGATGATCAGCCATAATCTAGTTGAATGGTGGAGCAGGTTCAAGGGGCTGAATGGCCTACTCCTCCTCCTATGTTCCTATTGATCAACTGGCAAAGCTACAGAGGCCCCAAAACCATTAGTTATGTTTTGGAATCATTCATCTTACTTTCCAGGTGGTGTAATCACCTTGTTTTTCAAAGATCTGTCTGACGCCTTGAAAATGTACTAGTGAATCATTTTTCATTACCACCCTCGAAATCCTCTTCTATAATCAACCACCCCCGGAAATTGTACATCGACACAAATTGACTTCCATTTTTAGCTCCTGCTTTCTCAGTAGGTAGCCCCAGTTTTAGCTTGCCCCATCAGAACAGCGAAGCTGTAGATGAAGACCTAAAACTTTCTTGCATTCTTTGAGTCCATAATGATTTTAACTGCTTGATTGCCTTTAGACTTTAGAAAACTCAAAATAGTAACATGTCGCAGCTTAAAATAATTTTAAGGAACATAGCCTCCGCTGGCAATGACATCTCCAATGATATTTTTACAGATAGATAGAAATGAACAAGGAGAATTAATGAGTCACTTGTAATCACCCACTTGGTAGATGTCATACCCAATTTTGAAACTGAGCCAATATGATTTTTTTATTCTTTCATGGGATGTGGGTGCCACTGGCAAGGCCAGCATTTGTTGCCCATCCCTATTTGCCTTTGAGAAGGTGATGGTAAGCCATCTTCATGAATCGCTGCAGTCCATCTGGTGCAGGTACACCCACAGTGCTGTTAGGACCTGATCTTATTTGTTGTAGGAGCACTAGCCCTGAGCTAGAATGAGGCAAACAATCCATAGTTTCTGTTCCAAGTGTCTAGTGTCAATATGTATGGACGCCGCAGGAGGAGAAAAATGTCCTTACCCTTACAGTTCTTACTGAACAAAATAATAAAGATATAAAATAAATCATCTCTAACCTAGGAATTTAAGGAAGGCCAACCCAGCAGTGCAGGAATCCCCCAACCCCTTCTCATTTTTCAATCAATATTCAGTTCTGGAGGGCCTCATCCTCATTCTCCTGATGACTGGGGAAGCAAAAGCAATCCGAGATTTGATAGTTGGGGGAACAGAAGTCATGGCTGCAGACATGATTCCAGAATGACATATTGACCCCCCCCCCCAGTGCAAGGGTCAAGGATGTCACTCAGCAGCTACAGAGCACTCTGAGGTGGAAGGATGAACAGCCAGAGGCTGTGATCCATATCGGTACCAACAACATGGGTAGAAAGGGGAATACATTCCTGCAGACAGATTTTAGGAAGCGAAGAAAGAAATTAGCAAGAAGGACCTCAAAGTCAGTAATTTCTCAATTACTCACAGTGCCACATGCTACTGAGTATAGATATAGGATAGAACAGGTGAATAAGTGGCTGGAGAGATTGTGCAGAAGGAAAGACTTTAGATTCATCAGACATTGAAACAATGTTTTGGGGAGATGGGACCTGCATAGGCCACAGGGGTTCCACCTGAATAGAAACAGGACCAATATCCTTGAGTGGTGGTTTGTCACTGCTATTCAGGGTCATTTACATTAATTTGGCAAGGGAATGGGAACCACGATGGAACATTAGAGAGGAAAAACAAAGTGCGCAAAGAATTGAAAGAGAGAGCACTAAAGAAATACTAAGATGTTAGGTGGGGTCAGGCAAAAAGGAATGTCAAAAGGTCAAAATTGGGGTTACTATGCATGTATGTGAATGCATGGAGCATGAGAAATAAGGTTGGTGATCACAGATAGTCGTGTGGGAATGTGATGTCATTGTGATAACAGAAACCTGGCTCAAAAGGGGCAGCATTAGGTACTAAATACTGCTGGATAGAAGGTGTTTAGAAAAGATAGGGAAGGAAGGAAAGGAAGAGTATTGGCAATATTGATTTAGGATAATGTTACAGTGCTGGAGAGAGAGAAGATGCGCTAGAGGAGTCCAAGACTGAATCTATTTGGTTATAGCTAAGAAACAACAGAAGTACCATTACATACTGGCTGTATTCTATAGGCCACCAATTAATGGTAAAGATATAGATTAATAAATTTGCATGGAAATTAAATAATTGGGCACTCGTTATCCTAATATAGTCTGGGATAGTAATAGTATGGAGAGGGGGAAGAGTTTCTGAAGTGTACTCAGGAAAAAATTTCTAGAGCAGTGTATTTCTGGCCTGATAAGGAATGAGACATTGCTGGATCTGATTCTGGAGAATTAAGTGATTCAAGTGTAAATCAGCAACCTTGTGAGAAAAAGTCAAGGAGCAACGTAAAGTAAAAAATATTTCACTAGGGGAGGACCTAGTCAGTGGTTGAGAACAGAGCTGAATCGGGTAAATTGGTATCAAAGATTGGCTGGCAAAACTATATTTGAGCAATGGGCTCCCTTTAAAAAGGAGATTGTTTGGGTATAGCTGAGGTATATTCCCAAAAGGTGGAATGGCAAAACAAACAAAGCCCAGAGTTCCTGGGTGATGACAGTGATAGAGAGTAAGAGGAAGCAAAAGGAAAACTGCATGTGACAGACAAGTGAGAACCAGACTAAATAGAGAAACTTCAGAGAGGAAGTGAGAAGCAAAGAGGGAGTACGAAAATAAACTGGCAGCTAACATAAAAGGAAATTTAAAAAGTCTTCAGGCATATAAATATTAAAAGGGTGGTAAAAGGAGGGGTGGGACTGATTTAAGGACCAAAGAGGAGATTTATACCTAGAGACAGAGGTGCTAAATAAATACTTGACACCTGTCGTTATCAAGGTTGAAGATGCTGCCCAAGTTGTAATGAAACAGAAGGTAGCTGAACACTGGATGGGCTAAAGATTAATAAAAAGTAAGTATTGACGCTACTTAAAGTTGATACATCCCCAGAACTGGATGAGATGCATCTTAGGATAGTGAAGAGAAGTAAAGGTGGAAATTGCAGAGGCATTAGCCATAATCTTCCAATTCTCCTTAGATACAGAGATGGTGCCAGAGGACTGGAGAGTTGCAAATAGTACACCCTATTTCAAAAAAGGGCGTGGAGATAAGCCCAGCAATTACAGTTTAACCCAGGTGGTGAGAAAGCTTTTAAAAATGATAAGCTGGGACAAAATTAAGTCACCTGAGCAAATGTGGTTCAATTAAGGAAAGCCAGCATGCATTTGTTAAATTCAAATTGTGTTTCGCTAACTTGATTGAGTTTTTTGTTGAGGCAACAGAGAGAATTGTTTTGATGTACATGGATTTCTAATAGGCATTTGATAAAGTGACACATAAAAGGCCTGTCAGCAAAATTAAAAGCCATGGACTGAAAGGGACAGTAACTACACGAATATAAAAGTAGCTGTGTGACTGGAAGCAGAGGGAGTGGTGAATGGTTGTTTCTTGGACTGGGGGAAGATTTATACCCAGGATCAGCGGTGTACTGCCAAATTTTGAGGTGCAGGAGCACTAAGAAAATGTATTGGCCATATCATTTCTAAATCTGCTATTATGTTATTTTCGTATATATTAATCATTTGAATCCCCAAAGACCAGTAAAACCATGCTTTTTTAGTGAAAAACATTAGTGTCGGGAGGCGGTAGACATTTTATTTTGAGCCGTATGGTATTTTCAATCATTAGTCTTTAACGTAGCTAGAATTTCATTATGCAACATTCTACAGGTGAAGTATCTGTTATCCAAAATCCTCGCGTTTCGGATCTCAGATAGTTTTGGCCTTTGGATACCACATATAGGACTAGGCCTACTTACATTAGCTAGCCTAGGCTTAGGCTGTTGTATAGTCTAAAGTCAATAAAATGGCTAAACAATTAAGATGTATCACTGAATAATAAATGCAGGGTACCTGTAATAAGTTCCCACCCATGCCATCATCTGCAACCCTGCCATAGTTCAGAGTGTCGATGTATACTGCTGGGAGGCATTCTTAAATAATTCTTCCAACTTCATCTGTCTCATCAACGTTGGTTTTTGTTTCATAAGTTTGTCTTTTATTTTATAGATTGACATTATTTCTTGCTCAATGCATGTTGTTCGAGTGCATCCATCAACCCGTCACACATCTTAATAATATCGTCTCTGGGCACTTTCTCTACCGGATTCACTATGTCATCCTCATCATCACTGTTTTTGTCAAGTTAATCTTGATATAACACCTTTTCTGAAATCTCCCTGTCAGTCAAAGAATGCACGATGCATTGTTATCAGTGTTCTTCTTTGATATCCTCGGCCTCCGGGTATTCACACGTTGCATTGATATACCTTTTGCACACTCAAGGAGCTGGTTTGTCATTTTTTTTTCCCTTGTTCACATGAAAACCTTCAAAGCCTCCTTCGATATTATCATCTTCAATGAATATTGTTGCGGGTTAAAGTTGTGCCAGCCCTTGGTCAAGGACGTAGATGGCATCGTTAACTGTAAACTGCTTTTGGAAGCCTTCCAACCCCAGCCTCTGCTCACAGCACCAAATATTCTATTCAAGAAGGAGTCTTCATATTTAGATTTCATGGACCGAAAATTGCCTTGGTCCAGCGGCTGAATTAAACAAGCGGGGAAGTAAACAGCCAAAACACTTCTTCATCAAGAGTTCAGCAGGGGGATGTGTTGAACAACTGTCCAGGAACAACATTCTTTTACAGTGTTCTTCAAGTCCAGTTACCTGACAATGCGCACATGCCTCTGGTACAAAGTGGTTGTGGAACCAATCAGGAAACATGTTCCTGGTTACCCAGGCTCTCTAATTGGCGTAATGGTGAACAGGTAATGTCTGAGCACCCTTGAAGCCCCTAGGACATTTGCTGTTCCTGATTACAGCCAATTTACATTTGTGTGTGTGCCAGTCGCAGTGGCACAACAAAGGACAGTCAACCTATCCTTAGCATCCTTAACCACCTGTGGCGCGCACTCCTCAGTCATTGCTAGCGTTTCCATAGAGGCATACCGCCAGAGCAGACTCGTTTTGTCAGCATTGTAAATTTGTTCAGACAAGAGGTTTTCATCTGTAATTAGCATAGTAAGCTCATCAATAGATTGTCATGGCCTGCAGGGACTTTATCACCACAAACTTTCAAAAACTCGATACCATGACGCTGCTTGAATTTCTGTAACCAATGCTTCACAATAATTTCCATAACAGATCCAGTTCCACATTCCTACCAGAAGAAGAGGCTGATCTTGTCCTCGAGTCCTCTGCAGATTGGTGGCATCACAGCCAGGTTGTGACATATGGTGTTTGATCCCAATGCGTCAGGATGGGGGGGTCCGTGTAGCCTGACAAACATAGGTATTGATACCCGGCTTATGAGAATTCTTGAGCATGTTGGTGTTATAATTAAGTTAATTTGACTGATTCTTCGCTTACATTCTGCAGTGCTGCTTGGAATTACATGTGTACAATTTAGTAATGATCGTAAGTCCTAGGAATGTGTTGTCCAGCTTCCTCCACAAAATCCCTGAATGTATTGATTACAGAGTTAGATGACAAATTTAAACCACTTGCAGAGAGAAGATATTACCGATTCTCCCATAACCTGGTGGCATTTCAGCTGGCCAATAGTCTTTGTCAAGTACGCGTAATTGGTCGATCAGAGATGCATAACTGGATTGGGCTGCAGAGGCTGAACAAGAGCCTTTCAATGACATGGTTGTGAACATTCGATTTTCTAAATTATTAACGAGGCTGGTAAGAAACTGCTGATCATTAATGCTGATAATCTCACTGTTGCTCCCTAATGAAACTGCTCCAAACTTTCCCTGTGCGACTGCAACCTTGACCTCGAGATGTTTGTGCAAAGTCGCTCTTTTAGTCCACACAAAAAGTGTATGCTACGAAGGAGCAGTTTGTCTGCATACACAATCGTAGTTCATTTCTGCAAACACTCTGAGAGCAGGCCAAGTTCATTTAATGTGTCATACATCATGGCTATGTCTAAGAGAAACTGTTTCAACTAATCCTCATAGGTTTTCCTGCCAGACGCAGACCTTGTTTCCTCTTTCATTGTTAGTTCAAAGTGAGCACATAACGCATCATGGTTGCACCACACAGCTGACATTGTTCGAAATGAACTTGCTACCCATCTGTTGCTTAAAATGTGGCCTATTTTGGAAATTTGTTGTTCTAATTCCGCAGCGCATTCTGCCAGTTGCCTCTGATTGAGGAGTGATCTGTTATACAGAGTATAATTTGTCCTCCGATGAATGGAAGTGATTCACTCCACTAACTTCTGTCACTGAATCGTCCACTGCAAGTTCTAATCTATGGTTCAGACAATGCCAAATAATAATATCTGGGTATTGCTCCATATGTCTGTTAGTTACACTTGATTTGGTGCCCAGCATAACACTCACTCCATCATTAGCAAATGATACAAGATGCTGCTTCAAGTAGGAGTCATCAGAACCATGTTTCTAGAGACATTCAAAAAGATACTTAACTATTGTATCAGTCTTTTTTATCTGGAAGTACAATCAGATCTAAAAACATGAAGTGTGGATTATCCTTCTTATCACTCACATTTCAGATAAACTACTAGAGTAGTTTTGTTACTTAGGCTTGTATATTCATCAATAAGAATTGAAATTTTACTCTCAATTACTTTGATATGTTGGCAAATTTTCTTCCTCATCTTGGTAGCTACGTGGTCAATAATTTCTGCAGCACTGTAGCGGGAATGCAACCCAATTCCCATGTCAACACTATTTTCACTTTGAAGTTCCAGCAAGCCACAGTGGTCAGAGTAAGATCTTTTGTTTTGAGCCAAGTAATATGCAGAACAGAAAAGAGCTCAATTCACCTTTAGATGAGATATATTCAAGTTCTCACAATTTTTTCTAAAAATGTCTTCATGTGTTTTTTTTTAGTGACATGTTGTGCGGTAATGTGAGCTTTCGACAATTTGTGTTCTGCAATTTTTTTTCTGAAAGATTTTAAACGTGCACTCCAGTTGAATCCATTGTATGTCACTTGTTACAAACACCATTTATTCAAAACTCTCAATCCCTTGGACATGAAAAATGTTAAACTACCAATATTTGCGCACATTTTACAACCAAGTTTTTCATCCTTATAGCCTAAGGACATGTCTCTTTTTTCCGGTTCCACATTTCTTCTGTCCGCACAAGGCATATAGACCTGCCACTGTATCAAGTTCAGTTTCAGATTTACATTTTGTGATCTATTTTGAGTCTGACTCTGAGGCAGCTGCAGCACTGGAGCCCTCCTCTCCATCATTACTCAGTGTGACAATACTTGAATGTCCTTTACTTTCTTTACTTTCTCTATGAAAGAAGGAAGTCATTTTTTTTTGTGTTGTGGCCATTGTATTGCTATCAGGTGGTTTTGATGGTTTGATTGTTTTTTTCCCCCCCAATTACACATATAGCAGGCTCTTGGGCTTAGAGGTTTTAGAATTTGTCCTGTTTCCTGTGGGCAGTCGTAAGCAATTATGACTGAGGCCTTTCTCCCTTCATGCTAGCAGTGAGCACTGAGTAGGCCAGTGGATTTTAGGCTGTTCTATTTTACAAGATGTTAACTGCCACTTTGAGGCATCGAGAGCGGGCGTCGGGGGAAAAAAAGACAAAATACATTGACACTAAACAGGTGATGACTGGCACGCAATGCAGTGCCACCAGAAACAGAAAGTAGTTTGGGCACGCTGTTCACCTCCAGGGTTTCAACCTCACCTTCTGCGATTCCTCCGGATTGATTCGTACACTCAAGCTTTACCTTCCAACCACACTTTCAGATATTCGGCCATGTCAAGCAGAACACCACTGCTCCAAAGGCCATCATTAAAGAATCACCAACCTTCGGCTGCCTCCTCAGATCTTCTGGGCTTCTCTCGAGTCCACTTTGCTTCATGTCTGCTCCCTGCAGCTCTTTCTTTAACTTGGAGCATTTTTTTCTGTTTCTGTTGTTTTTCTTGACTCAATGGGACCTCTGATACATCACCCACATCCTCCAGCTCCACACTTAGATTATCTTTTTGTTTCCTAATAGGACCTACTCTTTCCTTAGTTATCCTCTTGCTCTTTATGTAGTTGTAAAACATCATTGGAGTTACTTGATTTTACTGATTGATATGTTTTTGTGGCCTTTTCTTTCCTAAATTCACCCCTACATGCTATATTTTTTCTCTAGGTTTTCTGAAGTATTAAGTTTCCCTTTTTTGCCTTGTTTTACACTCTATATACCTTGTTCTCTGGGGCTTTTGATTTAGCTGCTCCACTTTTTTTTCTTTGTGAGAAATGTTTACCCTAAATCACTGAATCTCCTTCTTGGAATATTTGATTTTGAATCCAGCGGCATGGATAACAAAGACAAGTCTAGTTTTGGGGGAAAACTGATATTTTATGCCGGGGTGTTGGCCCCTTTAAGAATTTATTTCTCTGGAAGATGATTTCTTGTAAAACACAAATTGCTTCTGGTAACTGATCATGTGACCAAGCTGCATGGGACGTAAACAGTAATTTAAAAAAGTAAACAAGAAGTTAATTACAGAGGAAGTGGATTTCTATGTGGGGTGGTTAAGTTTTCAAGCAGGTTTAGTTTAGAACAAGCTACCTGCAAGAAACATCCTTCCAAGAAGAATTCAGTTGAAAATCTCTGTGCTGGTTAAAAAGGTTTAAAATCTTTGATATCTGAAGGACTCTACTAGTAGTGAATTGGACTTCTGGGACAGCCAAGCTGAGAAAAGAGAGAGAGAGAGTTCCTAGATGGAAGACTCCAGAGTTAAAGAACATTAGAACCTAGAGAGTTCTAATTCAGGATGGCTAAACTTAAGAAGCTAGTGATGCCTGTGTTGAACTGGGAGCCTATAACCATGGGAATGTTGGAGGAGATTTGAAGGGACAGCCTTAACAGAAGTAAATGGAAGGCCCAAGAAATGTTAACCTCTTATACAAATCTTTGAAACAGTGCTCAGACAAAGTGGTTAATCTTCCAATTTCTGATAAGTGTCTGACTTGAGTTTTTTTGGGGATGGAAGTCAAACGGGTAGAGAAGGAAAATTGAGTTAAGAAGTTTGGTTTAGCATATAAGTAACTGTGTTCATTGTACTTTCAATATCTTTAACGTAAATGACTTGCCATTAGTATTTTTTTTTAAATTTAGTAAAATTAAGCAGTGAACCCTGTGGTATAATTATTTTAGTAAATACCTGGGTTTTCGGATTTCCCCCACAAAAATGATGATAAAAAATGTTACTGGTCTCTACTGAGATCATAACAAATGTAATGTTGAACTTACTCTAGTCAAGCGTTTTGTTTTAGATATATAATGTTAGTAATGGTGTAAAAGCAATGAAAAATGTGGACATGGGTTCACTAGGCTGCTAGGAAGGATGAGGGGTTAAAGTTCTGAAGAACATCTTGAGAAGTTGAATTTTCTTTTCTCTGGCATTGCAACTTTGAGGAGTAACTACTCATAAAGGTCCTCAAGGTTGTAAAGGATTATGACAGTAAAGAGTGATGGATTGTTTTCACTGATTGGCAAAATTGTATTGAAAGGGCTTGAGGTAAAATTGTATTGAAAGGGCTTGAATGTAACAAAGTATTAAAAAGGAACTTTTAAGAAGAATTTGAATGTTGTTGAACAAGAGACATGTCAAAGCTTTTCATCTTGCACTCATCAGGACACTTCGCAATAATACCAATTTAAGGGGAAAACAAAAATTTATACTGTATGTGAAGAGAGTGCTGATTGGTTAGCAAGTAGACTCTGGTAGAGGCGTTGCCATGGAGAATGCACCAGTGAAGGTGACTGACAGTTAACTACCAAGCATTGTTTGAGATTTAAACCAGGCAGCTTGACCTGCTTGGTCAAGGCATTGCCCAGAGGAGTCGGTCAGTGAATGGCTGTCACTTATTTTGTTTAGTTGAAACAGGCATGATATGTGTGTTCAATGAATACTGGCTCACACATTGGTGGTGGGTCTAGATCGCCATGATATAGCGCTGCAGCGCAAATATCTATGGCTTCATTAAGTGGAACATGAGTGAATTAGCTAGCAATGTCAAATGACCTTTGCAAATTTGAAGGCCGTACAGGATGATACAGGGTGGCTAGAATGTTGAATTCTCCGCCACAAGTGATAATTGAAGCAGGATAGATTGATACTTTTTTTTAAAAAAAGAGTTAGGTAATCTCACAAAACAAAGGATCACTGAAGGTTATCAGAAGCAAGCAGGAGAATCATGGAGAAAAACACTAGTGTGTACTTGATGGGTTTAACTATCTGTTTCTGTGCTGTACCATTCCACGATTGAATGAATGGCTACTTGAGGTATGTTAGATAATGAACATGCTTGAATCGCTGCAGGAAGATTGAGTTTGGGGCGAGTAAACTCTTAAGCCCAGTTTTTTTTTTGCAAAGCCTGCGTAACCAAACACAATCAGTTGAATGCTGCTGTTCAAGCCTTAAGATTTTAAGAGCATAAGAAATAGGAGCAGGAGTAGACCATGCAGGGTGTTGAGCCTGCCATGCCATTCAATACAATCATGGCTGATCTTTGGCCCCAATTCCATTTCCTGCCCACTCCCCATATCCCTCGATTCCCTGAGAGACCAAAAGTCTGTCTATCTAAGCATGGCGTAACCTGGGAACAATTGTGATGACTATGATGAACAAACTATGCATTACTTTCTAATCACTTCATAATGACTTAATTTGGGAGAAACTAATTTTATTTTGTTTCAAGTGTTGATATTTTTCTCTGTAAATTAAAATTCAACAAATCTAAAGCACTGCCTATGTAAACTAGCCCTTTTGGAAGAAGTTGAGATCTTGTGTGGTCTAAGATGTAAAATCCTTTAAATGTGTGTCCTAAAAGAAAGCAAGTGTTGGTTCTTATTTTCGACTAGCATAGCAAGATGGCAGGTTTGGATGTTTTCTATTTGTCATCCTCCAACCCTCTGCCATCCATACACCCTGCCTCCCCATTTGCTCCATTTGCTTCAAAGTGACCCGTTGCATGTCAGTTCAAGTTGTCGTTGACCAAAGATTTCACAGCATAAATATACAGTAGCAAAGATCAAAGAGTTGGTGGATTCCCTCAATCGTGACTTTAACTTGCACATGTCAACATTATTTATCTTCCTTTTCTTTCTCCGACTATACAAGTGGCAGAAATGTAATCAACATGGATGATGAATACTTGCAATCAATTGATGCTGCAGCTGCATCTCTTTCTTTTACTGCAGGCTCCAGATTTTTTCAGGAAATTGTGTTCACAGATTTTTTTGAACATTGCAATGATCCAGTATTGTTATGCACACAGGTATAATCATACAGACAGTTGGTTTTCATTTTAAGATGCATAGCAAAGAATTGGTGCTAAAGGGAATATCTTTGAATACAGTCCAGTTACTTACTAAGCACCAAACAAAGACTGACCTAAAATTGGCTTGCACTACCCTTCAAGCACATGTTGAAATAATGATGGTAACCGACAAAGATGCTGTTAAGGTAGGTGAGGGAGTGGGAAGAGGGTCCAGCATGGAGCAGAGTAGGAGAGAAGGAAATAAGCAACTCATATGTTTTAATTCACACAGCAGCCTGGGTGCACCTGGGAGTTTGAAGTTTCATTGTGCTGAATATATTGCACACATGCTAACATAGGAAACTAACAGAAGCTGATCAACAACTTTAAAAAGACAAGTTGACACAGGCCTTCCAAATGCTAGCAGCTGAAGAATGGCTTGATAACAAAGTCATGATGGAGTTGCACAACTTTTGTAACTTAAACAGTAGTTATACACAACATGAAAGCTTGAAGAAGAAATATAAATGTTGAAGGTATGAAATGGATAGTGCATTGCTAGCATTGAGCTCAATGTAAATCTGCTGTAGAAATTTTAGTCACAGCTGTTTCAACAGACCAATGTATGTCTGGGCTCGCAGCCAAGATGGGCAGCCCAATGAGAAACATTGCTCAATTGACAACTTTCTCTCTTAGATCTATTTCTCAGTTGGTCAGTGTTTATTGAAACAAGATAATGAGTTGTCAGGTACTTGCAGTTTCTGCTATTAAAGGCTGGTTGATTTACACTTTTATAGGACTGTAGCAAAAGGAGATTTATATAAGAAAGTTAGTGTTAAGGCCAGGGGATGGAGACAAAACTGAACCCCTTTATTTTCTTCACATCTGTCCATAAGTAGAGGTGTTTTAATTTTTGAAATAGGCTATGGTGTGTTCCCCCAAACCCTCTGTTTGTGAAGTCAATTTTTAAAGCAACTCGCAGCAAACTCTCTTTAGATTGAATCAGAAGTAGTGCTTATTCACACATTCAAACCCGGGGAATGGTTGCATCTTCATACATTCGCAAAAGCCCACAAAAAGAAGATAGGAAAGAGGAGGTTTTACAATTACAAATAACTTAAAGAAAAAGCACCACAGATGTGGATATCAATTAACATGATTGCCAGAGGCCAGAAAATCAGAGTTCAGCGACGGTTCCTTCACGGAGAGCTACAGTGAGCAGGATATTGCAGAATTACTTTAAAATTGATGGTGACATCAAGATGAGGTTGGCATACAGAGACTTGGTGTGCTCAGCAGGCGATGGCAGGAATCTTCCAGAGAAACAGCGTTCGAGGAGATTTAGACTTGATGCAGATTGTTGATCAACCTGGAGTCCTGCTTTGATATTTGCAGGTTGGAATTTAAACAACAGACTGAGTTGCGAGTCTGGAAATGTAATATTAAAAACTTCCAAAGGCCAGAAGCTCAGGCCATGTGCTAGTGCCCATTAATTAATCAGCTGCAGGCTAATAAACAGTTTCTATGCCTCTGGCCAAAATCCATTGTTCACCTTAGGAAATAAATGGTGGCTTTTAGCACCTCTGCAGGTAGAATGAGTTTCAAAGAACAAAGAAAAGTACAGCACAGGAACAGGTCCTTCAGCCCTCCAAGCCTGCGCCAATCATATTGCCTGTCAAATTAAAACATTTTGCACTTCCGGGGTCCTATCCCTCTATTCCCATCCTATTCATGTATTTGTCAAGTTGCCTCTTAAACACCACTATCTTACCTGCTTCCACCACCTCCTCTGGCAGCGAATTCCAGACACTCACTACCCTCTGTGTAAAAAAACTTGTCCCGCACATCTCTAAAGTTTTCTCCTCTCGCCTTAAATCTATATCCCTTAGTAATTGACTCTTCCACCCTGGGGAAAAGCTTCTGACTATCTACTCTGTCCATGCCACTAATAATTTTGTAAACTTCTATCAAGTCGCCGCTCAATCTCCGTCACTCTAGTGAGAACAATCTGAGTTTCTCCAACCTCTCCTCCTAGCTAATAACCTCCAGACCAGGCAGCATCCTGGTAAACCTCCTCTGCACCCTCTCCAACGCCTCCATATCCTTCTGGTAATGTGGCGACCAGAATTGCACGCAATATTCCAAGTGTGGCCTAACCAAGGTTCTATACAGCTGCAGCATGACTTCTCAGCTTTTATACTCAATGCCCCTGCCGATGAAGGCAAGCATGCCATATGCCTTCCTGACTACCTTATCCACATGCGTTGCCACTTTCAGTGACCTGTGGACCTGTACACCCAGATCCCTCTGCCCGTCGATGCACTTAAGGGTTCTGCCATTTCCTGTATAATTCCTACCTGTATTAGACCTTCTAAATGCATTACCTCGCATTTGTCCGGATTAAACTCCATCTGCCATTTCTCCACCCAAGTCTCCAACCGATCTATATCCCGTTGTATCCTTTGACAATCCTCTTCACTATCTGCAACTCCTCCAACCTTAGTGTCGTCTGCAAACTTACTAATTAGCCCAGTTACATTTTCCTCCAAATCATTTACATATACTACAAACAGCAAAGGTCCCTGCGGAACACCACTAGTCACAGCTCTCCATTCAGAAAAGCACCCTTCCACTGCTACCCTCTGTCTTCTATAACCAAGCCAATTCTCTATCCATCTTGCCAGCTCACCTCTGATCCCGTGCAACTTTACCTTCTGTACCAGTCTGCCATGAGGGACCTTGTTAAAGGCCTAACTGAAATCCATGTAGATAACATCCACTGCCCTTCCATTGTCGATCATCTTTGTCACTTCCTTGAAAAACTCGATCAAGTTAGTGAGACCCGACCTCCCCTTCACAAAACCATGCTCCCTCTCACTAATACGCTCATTCACTTGCAAATGGTAGTAAATCCTGTCACGAAGAATCTTCTCCAATAATTTCCCTACCACTGGCGTAAGGCTCACCGGCCTGTAATTTCCTGGCTTATCCCTGCTACCCTTCTTAAACAATGGAACAACACTGGCCATTCTCCAGTCCTCTGGGACTTCACCCGTAGCCAGTGAGGATACAAAGATTTCTGTCAAGGCCCCAGCAATCTCCTCGCTTGCCTCCCTCAGTACTCTGGGGTAGATCCCATCTGGCCCTGGGGACCTATCCACCTTAATATTCTTCAAGACGCCTAACACCTCCTCTTTTTTGATCTCAACATGATCCAGGCTATCTACACACTCTTCCCTAGACAAATCGACCGCTAAGTCCTTCTCTTTGGTGAATACTGATGAGAAGTACTCATTTAGTATCTCTCCCATTTCTTCTGGCTCCACACACAGATTCCTACCTCTGTCCCTGAGTGGGCCTACCCTTTCCCTGGCTACCCTCTTGCTTTTTACGTATGTATAAAAGGCCTTGGGATTTTCCTTAGTCCTGGTTGCCCAATAACTTTTCATGGCCCCTTTTAGCCCTCCTGACTCCTTGCTTAAGTTTCTTCCTACTTTCTTTATATTCTCCATGGGCTTCATCTGTTCCCAGCCTTCTAGCCCTTATGAATGCTTCCATTTTCTTTTTGACTAATCTCACAATATCCTTCGTTATCCAAAGTTCCTGAAACTTGCCATACTTATCCTTCATCCTAGCAGGAACATGCCGGTCCTGAATTCTTATCAACTGACGTTTGAAAGCCCCCCACATGTCGGTTGTTGATTTGCCCTCAAACATCCGTCTCCAGTCTAGATTCCTCGGTTCCTGCCTAATATTGTTATAATTAGCCTTCCCCCAATTATGCACCTTAACCCGAGGACTCCTGTTATCCTTATCCACCAGTACCTTGAAACTTACTGAATTATGGTCACTTTTCCCGAAATGCTCCCCTACTGAAACTTCGACCACCTGGCCGGGTTCATTCCCTAATGCCAGGTCCAGTATTGCCCCTTCCCTAGTTGGACTATCTACATATTGTCTCAGGAAGCCCTCCTGGATGCACCTTACAAATTTTGCACCATCCAAACCCCTAGCACTAAGTGATTCCTAGTCAATATAGGGAAAGTTAAAATCACCCACCACAACAACCCTATTGCTTTTACATCTTTCCAAAATCTGCCTACATAACTGTTCCTCAATCTCCCGCTGGCAATTGGGAGGCCTATAGTAAACCCCTTTGATGGCTTCCCCTTTGTTATAGGACCAGGCTGGAAAGACAGATCATCTGCTGGCCCCTGATTTCATTCATTGTAATGTGCCTTCGCAATGAGAGGTGTGAGATCCCCAAGAATGAGGGTCAAGCTTTTGTCTTGTAACTAATGTTAGAAATTTCCAGAAACTAGCCGGCTTGTGAATTATATGACAGTCATCTTTTAGTTCAGCACAGTCCACTTTTTAAATAAGCAAAAAGGTAAGGTTTGATTTATCAGTTTATAATCTCTTCCATGTCTTAGGGACATGACAGTTAGGACTGAAAGACTAATTTAAAGCTTTTTCACACATGACTATTACTATAGGGTTCATTTGTTCTGTACAGAGTATTGGGCAAATGGGTATTGAAGTGCCATGGGCTGAGCTTACCTTTCAAATGGTTCCCTCATTCAGACTATGGTTCATGACATCCCTGAGGGGCCGTGAAGCACAATTCATTGGACAGCTGACCCAACTGCATGAAAATTGCAGAGGGATAGGAGATGTCTATCCCCACAATAGAGCCAGCCAGGACAGGAGTGCATGGTGTGGGTTTGCGACCTGCACCTGCCTGCACCCTTATCCCATGCTGATAAAATTTTGGGGCACCAGGAATCCAAGAATCGGGTCCCGGCCACAATTTCTAAAGGTCCACAGAGTTTCCCCGACTCTGCAAAAATCCAGCCCCTGATGCCTGGTTCAGTTTACATCAATGCTTTGCACAGCAGGCATAACTGCTACTTTTCTATTGAGTCCAAGGAAGGATAGTTAAATTTTTACAGCCACAGTGTTGTATTGCTTCCACTCAGAAACCCACCTACCGCTCAATAAATGTACATAAAATGAGGAAGTTATATAACTATGAAAATGATGATGGCAATGTATGTAAATGAATATTAAGACTCCTGGTTGACTGAACTCACATCTTAACTGATAATGAGGTAGCATTGACTTTGCCTAAGATTGAGACTTAAGAGCCCCTTCGTTACTCTTCTCTCCCAAGCTCTTCAGGCAGATTCACATTTTCTAGCTAAGTTTTAAAGCTTGCCAGCCAGAGCGTTCTTTGCTTTTCTTTCTAATCATATAATGCCTTTTCTAAACAACGTACTTATTGCCAAAAATAGTAAACTTCAGTAAACTTGAAATGCTTCCTTTTTTCAATGTTGGCTGAATTTCAAATTTTAAAAAAGTGATGTACAAGGCATCCTGTGTAGTTTATCTTGGCTTCATCACAGACGATCTGTAACAGTAGTATAGTGTTTGAGGAAGTTTGCCTGTTGTATTTTGATAATTAAGTAGAACCTATATGTTGTGTGTTATAAATTGGCTTAGGTTTCGTTACAGTTTCAGAGTACTGAATGATCAAGCTAGTTGTTGTTAATTCGAGCAAGTATAAGACTTCAGCTGTTTCATTTTGTGCTACTGAAACTGGATGCAAAGTTGTGAGCAGGTGTTCAATTGGCCAAATGTTTTGCACCAAATAGATGTGCAGCAGTGTGCTAGCCACACACTGTTATTTGTAATCCAGAAGCTCAATCCAAGGAAAGTAGTTACAATAAAATAGAGTAAGGACAAGTTAAAAATTATTCTAAATGAACTTTTTAAAAATTTCTCCATGAGATCTAAGTGTCATTGACAAGGCCAGCATTTATTGCTCATTCGTAGATGCCCTTCAACCGCGGCAGTCCGTGTAGAGTTATGTATAGTGCTGTTAGGAAGGGAATTCCAACTTTTTGACTCCGTGACAGTGAAGGAATGGCAATATATTTCCAAGTCAAAAAAAGTGTGTGAGTTAGAGGCAAACTTGCAAGTGGTAGTGTTCCCATCCATCTGCTGCCCGTGTTCTTGTAGGTGCTTAGGGTCGTGAGTTTGGTAAGTGATGGTGAAGGTATCCTGGAAAGTTGTTTTCGTGCATCTTGTAGATGGTACACATTGTTGCCACTGTAAGCCAGTGGTGGAGAAAATGAATGTTTTAGATGTTGGATGGGTTGCCTATCAAGCGGACTGCTTTGTCCTGGATGATAAGTAAGTGTTGTTTGTTAGACTCTGTTGCCGATACCTTCCGCAACTTTGCTGATGGTTGAGAGTAGACTAATGGACTAGATTGGATTTGTCCTGCTTTTTGTGGACAGGACATGTCTGGATAATATTTCCACATTGCTGAATAGATGCCAGTGTTGTAGCTGTGCTGAAACAGCTAGACTAGGGACATAGCTAGCTCTGGAGCACATGTCTTCTGTACTGCAGCTGGGATGTTGTCACGACCCATAGCTTTTGCTGTGCCCAGTATGTTCAGCCATTTCTTGATATCATGCAGAGTGAATCAAATTGGCTGAAGACTTGTACCTATGATTCTGCGGCCTCAGTAGAAGACAGAGGTGAATCATTCACTCAGTACTTGTGGCTTGTAGATTAGGCTCGTCCAGCCTTTTCACTTCAGGGCCACAATTCTATTTTTTTCTCACTCAAGGGCCAATGAGCAAATTTCAAAAAGATAAGGTTTGACCCAACATTAAACATGAATTTCAAAATAAATTTGAGGTATGAACATAAGAGCAGGGAGCAGGAGTAGGCAATTCAGCCTCTCAAGCCTGCCCCGCCATTCAGTGCAATCACGGCTGATTTCATTTCGGCCTCAACTCCAATTTCCCGCCCTCTCCCCAGAGCCTTTCAACCCGTTACTAATTAAAAATCTGTCTATCTCCTCCTTAAATTTATTCAGCGTCCCAGCATCCACTACACTCTGAGGTGGTGAATTCCACAGATTCACGACCCTTTGAGAAAAGTAATTCCTCCTCATCTCTGATTTAAATCTACCACCCCTTAGCCTAAAACTATGGCCTCTCAATCTAGAATGCCCCACAAGAGGAAACGTCCGCTCCACGTCTACTTTGTCTATCCCCTTTAGCATCTTATATACCTCAATTAGATCTCCTCTCATCCTTCTAAACTCTAGCGAGTATAGGCCTAAACTGCTCAATCTCTCCTCATAAGACAAGCCCCGCATCTCTGGAATCAATCTAGTGAACCTGCTCTGAACCACCTCCAATGCAACTACATCCTTCATCAAGTAAGGGGACCAAAACTGTGCAAAGTACTCCAGGTGAGGTCTCACCAATGCCTTGTACAGTTGCAACAACACTTACCTATTTTTATACTCTATTCCTTTAGCAATAAATGCCAAAATTCCATTTGCCTTCCTTATTACCTGCTGTACCTGCATACTAGCTTTCAGCGATTCATGCACGAGGACACCCAGATCCCTCTGCACTGAAGCATTCTGAAGTTTCTCTCCATTTAAATAATAAGTCACCTTTTTATTCTTCCGACCAAAATGGATAACCTCACACTTATTCACGTTAAACTCCATCTACCAAATTTTGGCCCATTCACCTAACCTGTCCATATCCATTTGTAAATTTCTTATTTCTTCATCGCAATGCAATCTTCATTGCAACTTACTTTCCCACCTATTTTGGTGTCATCTGCAAATTTAGCTATAGTACTTTCTATCCCTGAATCCAAGTCATTAATATAGATTGTAAATAGTTGAGGCCCAAGGTCTGAATCCTGTGGCACTCCACTAGTTACAGCTTGCCATCCAAAAAAAGACCCATTTCTCCCGACTCTCTGCTTTCTGTTGGTTAGCCAAATCTCTATCCAAGCTAATATATTACCCCTAACTCCCATGTGATCTTATCTTGTGTACTAATCTTTTGTGCAGCACCTTATCCAAGGTCTTCTGGAAGTCCAGATATACTACATCTACAGGATCCCCATTATCTACTTGGCTTGTCACACCTTCAAAGAACTCTAGCAAATTAGTCAAACACGATTTACTCTTCATAAAACCATGCTGACTCTGGAGAAAAAAAACTTGCTGAGCAAAAATAAAGCAATGTAAAAGCAATAAATTGATAATTTAAAAAGAGTAATTGATAAAGATTAACATTAGATTGTGAGAGGGACAGAATCTGTTTGTCTGGCTCACTCCCATTCTCTTGATTCTTACTCGCTCACCCTCACCCACTGTGTCAGTGGGTGTGATTGTGTGTTCGTGCATGGGGGTGAAGGTGAGTGGGAATCCTGAGACTGCACATGAGCCAGGTACACACACATTCCCACATTCACTCACCCACTGTCATTCTCCCATACTCACTCACCCACTCTCACTCTCCCACGCTCACTGACTATCTCTGTTTCTATCTCTCTCTCTCTCTCCCCGTTCCACACTCACTCACTCTCCCTCCTACACTCACTTGTTCTCTCTCTCCCAAACACACTTTCCCTCCCGCACTCACTCATTTGCTTTCTCCCATACTCACTCATTCTCTCTCTCTCTTCCACACTCATTCACACTCTCTCTTTCTCCCACGCTTACTCTCTCTCCCAAAATCATTCTCTCTTTCACATTCACTCTCTCCCACACTAACTTATTCTCTCCTCCCATACATACTCTCTCACACTCACTCTCTCTCTCCCACACTCATGGGGGAGAATTTTCTCGCCTTCGGGGGGACTGAGTAGGAGCGGGCATGGGTGGGCGCGCAGCTGATCGCCACCCGCAATTGGCTGCGTGTTGCCATTTTACGTGGCCGGGCCAATTAAGGCTTGCCCAGCGTGACCCGGAAGCGCTGAGCGGTCCCTGTGCGGGCAGGGGGAGGGTGTTGAGTTGGGGCCTGTGCTCTTTCGCGCATGCGCGTGAAAAGCACAGAAATCTCTCTGGGGCACAGAGCTGCCTCAGGGAGATTAATTTGAATATTGTTATTTGAAATAAAGAAAAAGAATTATGCAAACATGTCCTCTTATGTGACGGTGTCACATGAGCTGGGACATGTCACAGATTTTTAATAATTTTCTCTCTCTCTCTCTCTATCTCCTCTACCTCCAGTCTCATTCTCCCTCTCTCTCTCTCTCTCAGAAGGAAAAAACAGTTCAGTATTCTTATTTCCCAGTTTATACTGTTTTTTTCCTTCTGGGCTCCCATGCTCACTCTCTCTGTCCCACACTCACTCTCTTCCACACCACCAGGCAGTGAGTCTCTCATCCTCACCAATCCCATCCGCACCACCACATCCAGCCCCTTCGGCCCGGCAGCGTATTCTTCCTCCCTCCAATCGGCCCATCCCAGCAGCGTGTCCCTCCACCCGGCCCAGCCCATCCCGTCAGCATCTCCCTCCGCCCGGCCCGTCCCAGCAGCGTGTCCCTCCACCCAGCCCAGCCCAGCCCGTCCCAGCAGCGTCTCCCTCCACCCGGCCCAGCCCGTCCCAGCAGCGTCTCCCTCCACCCGGCCCAGCGCGGCAGTGTCTCCCTCTACCTGGCCCAGCCCGTCCCTGCAGCGTCTCCCTCCACCCGGCCCAGCCCGTCCCAGCAGCGTCTCTCTCCACCCGGCCCAGCGCGGCAGTGTCTCCCTCTACCTGGCCCAGCCCGTCCCTGCAGCGTCTCCCTCCACCCGGCCCAGCCCGTCCCAGCAGCGTCTCCCTCCACCCGGCCCAGCGCGGCAGTGTCTCCCTCTACCCGGCCCAGCCCGTCCCTGCAGCGTCTCCCTCCACCCGGCCCAGCCCGTCCCTGCAGCGTCTCTCTCCACCCGGCCCAGCGCGGCAGTGTCTCCCTCTACCTGGCCCAGCCCGTCCCTGCAGCGTCTCCCTCCACCCGGCCCAGCCCGTCCCAGCAGCGTCTCCCTCCACCCGGCCCAGCGCGGCAGTGTCTCCCTCTACCCGGCCCAGCCCGTCCCAGCAGCGTCTCCCTCCACCCGTCCCAGCAGCGTCTCCCTCCACCCGGCCCAGCCCGTCCGGCAGCGTCTCCCTCCGCCCGGCCTGTCCCAGCAGCGTCTCCCTCCACCCGGCCCAGCCCGTCCGGCAGCGTCTCCCTCCGCCCGGCCCGTCCCAGCAGCATCTCCCTCCACCCAGCCCAGCCCAGCCCGTCCCGGCAGCATCTCCCTCTGCCCGGCCCAGCCCGTCCCAGCAGCGTGTCCCTCCACCCGGCCCAGCCCGTCCCAGCAGCGTGTCCCTCCACCCGGCCCAGCCCAGCAGCGTGTCCCTCCACCCGGCCCAGCCCGGCAGCGTCTCCCTCTACTGGGCCCAGCCCGGCAGCGTCTCCCTCTACTGGGCCCAGCCCGGCAGCGTCTCCCTCTACTGGGCCCAGCCCGGCAGCGTCTCCCTCCGCCCAGCCCGTCCCGGCAGCGGCTCCCTCCACCCGGCCCAGCCCGTCCCGGCAGCGTCTCCCTCCACCCGGCCCAGCCCATCCCGGCAGCGTCTCGCTGGCCCAGCCCATCCCGGCAGCGTGTCCCTCCACCCGCCCAGCCCCTCCCAGCAGTGTCTCCCTCCACCCGGCCCAGCCCCTCCCAGCAGCGTCTCCCTCCACCCGGCCCAGCCCGTCCCAGCAGCATCTCCCTCCACCCGGCCCAGCCCGTCCCAGCAGCGTCTCCCTCCACCCGGACCAACCCGTCCCGGCAGCGTCTCCCTGGCCCGGCCCATCCCGGCAGCGTCTCCCTCTACCCGGCCCAGCCCGTCCCAGCAGCGTCTCCCTCTACCCGGCCCAGCCCGTCCCAGCAGCGTCTCCCTCCACCTGGCCCAGCCCGGCAATGTTTTCCTTCCCCACCCAGCCCGGCCCGGCAGTGTGTTCCTCTACCCGGCCTTTGATTGGAGGAGCAATTTCTTTCAGAACCTTCCACTCCACTTAACGGCATTTTGAAAACTGCTCCTGGGGATCGTAATAGGGGGCTTTGTGGGCCACATCCAGCCTGTGGGCCATGTGTTGGACAAGCCTGCTGTAGATGGTTGCAAATGCTTCAGCCTTGTCAGCCTTCTCATTCTGGGCTCCCCCATCAGTGAGGATGGAGATATTCATGGAGTATCCTCCTCTGCTTAGTTGTTTAATTGTCCACCATAATTCATGGCTGCATCCAGCAGGTTCTGTAGAGCCTTGATCTGATCCATTGGTTGTGGAATCACTTGGCTCTAATGCATGCTGATTCTGCTGTTTAGTATGCATGTAGTCCTGTGTTGTAGCTTTAGGCTGGAACCTCATTTTGACTCCTGGCATGGTAGAATGAGGGATATGCTGGGCATTGAAGTTACAGATTTGTGGTTGAATGCAATTCTGCTGCTGATGGCCCACAGCAATGCATGGATACTGAATGCTCCACCTGGTTTTAACCTTAGCCTTTTCTGTAGTGGTTCGATACAGTGACTTGCTAGGCTATTTCAGAGCACAGTTGTGAATCAACCACATTGCTTTTGGTCCGGAGTCACATTTAAACCAGACCAGGTAAGGATGGCATCTTTCCTTCTGTGAAGGACATTAGTGAACCAGTTGTTTTTTTAATGACAATATTGTAGTTCCATGGTCATCATTGAGGCTAGCTTACTTCAGATTTATTTAAATAACTGAATTTCCAATGAATTTGTTTGGATGTTTGGATTACTAGTTCAGTAACACACTACTTTCAAGTCAGGAAATACATACACAGCAAATGTATTTAGCTTGTGCAGCTTTTGTTGGAGCATCCTTCGTTTCAGTATCAATTTTTCCTTCTTAATGCTGTTCAATCTTTTGCAACACCAGTGCGATGGGGACAACATTCTGCAAAGCTTAATTTAAAACATGTAACTGTGCTTCATGCACCCTCAAACTATAATTGAGAAAGCTGCTATTTGAGTCCACTCATTCCAAGGAATTGAGTTAACATTGCATTCTCGAAATGTGCATTTCACTAAAGCAGCTGACTGAAAATTAGCCTTTTGTTTTAAAAGTTCTAAGAAACAGGGACATTAATAGTAAGTGTGAACTGGATGATTTGCAAGTATGGAGGTGATGCACATCTACACTGGTGATTCTTTGTCAGTTAATGAGCCATTTCTGAATAGCTCTGAAGAAATGAGAGGGGACAACAACATTTGATATAAGTAGCTCGTGTGTTCTGGCTTTGTGCTTAATGCATAGTGCCAGGAAAAGTGTGTTAGAGTTCTGAATATGAATAATAGGCCATTAACTTTGGTCATATTTAAATGGATTAGGAATATATCTGGCTGGCTGGAATGAAATGTTTGAAAGTGAGTCTCACGTCAGTGGTAGGGAAACTATTGGAGAAAATGAGTCTCCAATAGTTGGAGCAAAGAAGACTGAGGGGCGACCTGATCAAGGTGTACAAGATTATGAGGGGCATGGACAGGGTGATAGGGAGCAGCTATTCCCCTTAGTCGAAGGGTCAGTCACAAGCGGACATAAGTTCAAGGTGAGAGGCAGGAGGTTTAGGGGGGATGTGAGGGAAAACTTTTTTACCCAGAGGTTGGTGACGATCTGGAATGCACTGCCTGGGAGGATGGTGGAGGCGGGTTGCCTCACATCCTTTAAAAAGTACCTGGATGAGCACTTGGCACGTCATAACATTCAAGGCTATGGGCCAAGTGCTGGTAAATGGGATTAGTTAGGTAGGTCAGGTGTTTCTCACGTGTCAGTGCAGACTTGATGGGCCAAAGGGCTTCTTCTGCCCTGTGTGATTCTGTGAAAGTTACAGATTTGTAAAAGTCAATTGATTTTATTTCAATAGATGCCAAAAAAAAAGAAAAATAAATACATGGGGAAATGAAGTGAGGAAAGAGAATAGAAATGAAGAAATTGTCATTTAGAAGGATGTCAGTGACTAGGGGCAGAATTTTGCCCTTGGCGGGGTGCTTGGCGAGAACTTTGCGCATGCGCACGAAAGAACGCTTCAATTTCCCCAAAGCATAGAGCTGCCTCAGGGGGATGAACCGCTGTTTTTAAAAAGTAATGAAGAAAATAAAAATGTCATAACATATGTCCCCCCATGTGACTCTGTCACATGAGCAGGGACATGTTTTTAATTCAAGTGTAAATTTTTTGTTTTATTTTTATTTGCTTTCATCCTGCCTGTGGTTGAGGTTTCCTAAAAAGTGCCACGGCCGTTTGGCATAACTTTGAATTTAATTACTTTTTAATGGTCTTAATAGGCCTTTTTAATTGTTGGCTGGCACGCTGCTGACTCCGGCGCGCGCCCTCCAAACAAAATATAGCGGGACTATGCGATGACGTGGGCATGTCATCACGCATCATTTTATGCATGGCCGGGTCGGGTACATGCCCGCCCACCAAGCTCAATACCCTGCCCTAAGTCGTTTTATTAAATAAGCTTCACTGTCATCTGAGAAACTTCTTTCGGTGAATTGACTCCGGGCACAAAATTAATTGCACATAATCTGAATGCTGCTGCCAAACTTTCATGTGATGATTAAAATTAAGCCCTAAGCAATGTGATAGTTGTGAGTAAACCACCTGAGATAAAAAGTAGTTCTGGCTTGGCAAAGCTCTCCCTTCAGAAATTACTGTGGTTGTTACTGACTGGAAGATTAAGCCCTGTTAAAAGGTCAATGTATATATATATTTTTTCTTTTTATAAATGCTCTCAGAAGTGAAATGGCTGTTTAATTAAATTTGTGAGCCAAGAACAGAGATATATGATATTGGTGTAACCAATGTGTGGCGCAGGTATCACATAATATTGTGCACGATTTTGGAGGTTTAATTGTCTTGGAGTTAATCAAGCCCCAGGTAAAGCTTATTCACTCTCTCAGTAAGGATATTGTTAGATGCATTTAGATCAGTAGATCGAGACTCATACTTCCTCAGCATTTCATGATCAACTAAATGATCATAAAGCCACAGTTGGTATGGGCTTTGCATTGGCGCAGAAGCTACACAAATGCTGTAATACAATTCCCACTGGATTTTGCAGGCACCTCAAGTGTTAATATGAATTTTCTATTACAGTCAGTGGATAATAGCACTATAATCAACATATATTTTTTTAAAAACAGGAAATGTTACTGAACAACTATCACTTGATTATTAGCAGTTGCATCCAGAACCTCATTACTAAAGTAATTGCCCAAAGGTGTGACATTTGAATGAAACGCTTGAACATTCAACTTTACCTGAAATCAGCGAAGCCTTTTAAGTGGGTAAGTATTTATTGGCAAGGGCGAGTATTTATTGACCTGTCTGAAATAGTGTGTTTAATAAGCAGTGCCTTTGTAGTCGATTCTTATGGAAATGGCAAGTAGTGCTATTGACCAGTGCAGACAGGTGTCTCTGTTAAGTGTGGACAGTGTAATTGGTGGGAATGCTACGGAATTCTTGTATACTTCTTTATCATCTTATTGTCTCAAATGTATGTTGTCACCTTTCCACTTTTGAAGACATTGCTCAATGAGATGCTGTTCCAGGGTCAGTAATTCTCCAGTAATCGTTCAAATGGTTGCTCTTCATGTGGGGGCCTTATATTGCATACTGGTAGGTTACCATTCACAAAGACCTTTCTGGGAATCCCAAAGCGTATTTTTTTTAACATCTATGCAAAAATTGACCAAACGTCCAACTGTGTGTGCAAAGGAATCAATTAAAATCTGTGGAACCAGAATAAGTTGAACACATGACAGGAAATATGTCCTCAATGAAACACCCTAATCCACATTTACAGGCATCTTGCCTGTTAATACTAAAACCATAGAATTTTTTCCAGAAAATTTGTCGGTATTAATCTGCTTTCCTGTCATTTAGCTCATAAGAATTTGGTTGAAGAATGCATCTACTGACATTATCTGTACTCTTTGTTTAAAAAAACCAAACTCATTACAAAGTTTCGTAATACACAGGGCAAGGCCACAACAGACTTAATTGTGAATGCTCTTTTCCAAAGGTTACCTTAAATGAAATGATGAAAATGTAATTGCAAAAACTGTTGATTTCCCACCTTGAGCTGTTAGCTGTCTTTCTGAGGCAGGGTGTGATCAATTCCTGCCAAGCCTTCACTTTGAACACCACATGTTGCTGATGGAAAGCAGCATCAAAATGGTGACTCTCATTAGGGAAACAGCCACCCTAATGTTTGAAGGCTTCTATGTTTAAATTTGGTCTGGTATATTTTTCAAGTTGTGCTTCTGAACAAAGCTTTTGTGTGGTCTTTCTCCCTAGAGCAGCATTTTGGATTTTGTGCTCATCAAAGTGAACTCCTTATGCCCTATTGAACAATGTGCCTCAACATCCACCTCAGCCTCTTCAATGCATTTTAAACCATTTTGTCCAACTTTTCTGCTTTAGATTGCTATTTTAGATGGAGTTCCTTTGTCTTAGCACCCTTTATGTTGGTTTGAAAAATTGTGACAATAGGAAGGGGGTACTAATTTGGAGGAACTGTTGAACATGACCACTTAATAGAGCTGAATTAACATCATTAGAAATAGTCCACAGCCTTGTAGTGGTTCGATTTTCTGGTTTTGTTGGGTAGTCAACTGTTCCAGGCCAGTACCATGAGTCTTAAAGCAAGGAACAGATTAACATTTGGCAGTGTAAGCACAATCCAGCGTGCTTACAAAAAATAGTATTTATTTTAAGTATGAATTTTTGAAACAGAAATCAGAGGGGGGATCTGAGTGAGGTTAGGTTAAGGCCGATTTTTGGAGCAGATTAGAGGAGTGTCAAAATGAGTGATTCTTAGTAACTCTGTCTAAATGCTAACAGCTCTTTAATTTTGGAGACTCCCTAAGAGTTCAAAAGGTTGAGGAGATTGCTTATTATTACTTAGATTTGGAATGTGGCATTCATTTCTGCACAATGTAATTTAAAGATCTCTTGACTTTTACTTGTAATGTTCCTTCGAATAACGATACTGCCCTAGCTGTTCAGAATGCCTTATCCCGAATTGTGTTATTGATGGTCTGTAATTTCCAAATATACATCCGCTGGGTTGTCTATATTAGTGAGAGTTATTTTCAGCCCTGTCAAGATGGTGAATAAACAAGACTCTAAATGCTGCTATACCTGAATAGCCTATTCGTCATTGATCATATTGGTCCTGATTTAAGGTAGCTAAGTTATGTCTTCATCCATCTGACCGCCTTGCCATTGATTCATACATCACCCATTTTAGTACGGATTTAAGGCAATGAATTTTACTTTCTGGAAAAATAACTCCAACCACCACAATCCACCCATCTATCCAGAAAACAATTCTTGAATAAAGTTTCTCTTCTAGTAATTTATCAAAAAATTGATACTGCCTAAAATCAATGAAGTTATTGTAGATGAGATGGGAACATTAATATTGATCAGACATTGTAGCATTCTTGAATTACATTTGGTATTTAAGGAAAAAGGAGTGGAATAATGGATTTTGTCCCACATCCAGTTAGCTGCCAAGGCATCTTCAGATATGGTCAATTGGTGCTAAATATCAAAGTGAGTGCCTTAACTATAATGAATTTGACAGCATTGCTACAGGTCAGTTAAATTAAACTAAAAAATTTACATTGGCTTTCATACCATTTTAACTGGTTGAGTAGATATTGGGCAAGGTGTAAGGAGGAGCTTTTTATGCCTTTGTTTATTGAGCCATCACTAATGGCTGGTGCTGTTATGTTTCCCTTGCCTCTGTGAGGGACTAAGACCTCACATTGTTTGTTTTTATAACATGTATGTAGATATGTGCATTGCTATTTCTAAATTTTAAAACTAATTAAAGACCTTTAAAATGGCTGAACCTATGTCTGCCTGTGACCCACAAACAAAAGAAGCTACTTGGCAGCTTTAGGAAAACTTGCACCTCGTTATCTCTCAGGAGCCACTAATGGCCACCTGCGGAATCTACAGCCCAACTTCAAAGAGAGCTATACAAAGGCCATCTGCATTTGATAATCCAGGCTGGCCAGAAGGAGATGGATCATCTGCTAAGACAAAGGCCCTGAAACCATTTTTTCAATTCCTAATGGCTGAGGCATTTAACAGTCTTTGGAATTTTTTTTTATTCATTCATGGGATGGGCCAGCACTTATTGCCCATCCCTAATTGCCATTGAGAAGGTGGTGGTGATCTGCCTTCTTGAACTGCTGCAGTCCATGTGGTGTAGGTACACCCACAGTGCTGTTAGGGAGGGAGTTCTAGGATTTTGACCCAGCCACAGTCAAGGAACGGCGAAATATTTCCAAGTCAGGATGGTAAGTGACTTGGAAGGGATCTTCCAGGTGGTGGTGTTCCCATCTATCTGCTGCCCTTGTCCTTCTAGATGGTAGTGGCTGTGGGTTTGAAGGTGTTGTCGAAAGAGCCTTGGTGAATTCCTGCAGTGCATTTTATAGATGGTACGTGCTGCTACTACTGTGCATCGGCAATGGAGGGAGTGAGTGTTTGTGAATTTGATGCCAATCAAGTGGGCTCCTTTGTTGTGGATGGTGACAAGCTTCTTGAGTGTAGGAGCTGCACTCATCCAGGCAAGTGGAGAGTATTCCATCACACTCCTGACTTGTGCCTGTAGATGGCGGTCAGGCATTGGGGAGTCAGGAGGTGGGCTATTTGTCACACGATTCCTAGCCTCTGAGCTGTTCTTGTAGCCAGAGTATTTATATGGCTAGTCCAGTTCAGTTTCTGGTCAATGGTAACCCCCAGGATGTTGATAGTGGGGGATTCAATTATGGGAATGCCATTGAACATCAAGGGGCAATTGCTGGATTCTCTCTTGTTGGAGATGGCCATTGCCTGGCATTTGTGTGGCATGAATGTTACTTGCCACTTCTCAGCTCAAGCCTAAATATTATCCAGCTGCATTTGGACATGGACTGCTTCAGTATCTGAGGAGTCGCGAATGGTGCAGAACATTGTGCAATCATCAGCGAACATCCCCACTTCTGACGTTATGATGGAAGGAAGGTCATTGATGAAGTAGCTGAAGATGGTGAGGCCCAGGACATTACCCTGAGGAATTCCTGCAGTGATGTCCTGGAGCTGAGATGACTGCCCTCCAACAACCACAGCCATCTTCCTTTGTGCTAGATATGACTCCAACCAGCGGAGAGTTTTCCTCTTGATTCCCATTGACTCCAGCTTTGCTAGGGATCCTTGACGTCAAGTGCAGTCACTCTCACCTCACCCCGGGACTTCAGTTCTTTTGTCTATGTTTGAACCAAGGCTGTAATGTGGTCAGGAGCTGAGTGACCCTGGCGGAACCCTGTGTCAGGTTATTGCTAAGTAAGTGCTGTTTGATAGCACTGTTGATGAACCCTTCCATTACTTTACAGATGATGGAGAGTAGACTGATGGGTTAGTAATTGGCTGGGTTAGATTTATCTTGCTTTTTGTGTAGAGGACATCCCTGGGCAATTTTCCACATGACCGGGTAGATGCCAGTGTTGTAGCTGTACTGGAATAGCTTGGCTAGGGGCGCATCAATTTCTGGAGCACAAGTCTTCAGTACTATTATTGGAATATTGGAATTCAGACAATAGATACGCACCCTTTGTTAAAGACCCGGTGGAGAGGTGGGAGTCATGTGACGTGGGCCTCTGGCTTGTGGAACAAGTATTATTGCCTTGCTGAACTGCATAGCTCAGTCTGCTGTTTGTCATCTAACTAGCAGCTTCACAGACAAGGAGCTTGGCCTAAGGTGGAATACTTCAGCCCAACTACCCTGCTTCTTTGGAAGTTCCATGACATCACCTACAAGACTGATTCATCTCCGTGTGCCTATCTCATCTTATGAAGCCAACACCACCAGAAAAGGGAATTCTACAACATCGGTTTTCAGCCCGCCTAACTCCCTGAAGGAATACCTTATTGGACTTCTATTCTGCATTCTGGAACTCACTTGAAACTGTGGTTTCTGTTTCTCTGTGGTCTCTGTACTGTAAAACCTTTTTTTCTCTATCTCTCCCTTTGCTGTCTGCGTGATGAGGCAATGTTGCTACCCTCTTTTCATGGTTTGAATTTGTGCAATAAACTAACCCTTTTTTTTAGTTCATCCTATCTCATGTTTGCTGTGGGGTTATTAAAAGAAAATTGGATTACACAAACAGTGAGGCATTGGGAAATATGCAACCATTTATAAAGAGGGAAACAAATCAAAACACCTTTGTTTATGGAGGGTGGCAGGAGGAGAAATTAGTGCTGATTAAGTTAACCTCCGTCCCTAACAAAAACTGGGAGCCCAAATCTGGGATCATCCATTCAAATTTGACCAGAGTCCAAGTAAGACACAAGCCAAATCTGATATCAAACAGCCAATTTAAAAAAAAAATCATATAAGGGATGTGAGCATCGCTGGCTAGGCCAGCATTTATTGCCCACCCCAAATTGCCAATGAGAGAAGGTAGTGGTGAGCTGCCTCCTTGAACTGCTGCATTCCATTGGACCAGTCCAATTGGAAACCAATAGGAAAAACCTGGTGTCTGGAATGAATTTTAAAATGCAAGCAACTTACCACAGCAAGTTCCTTTTCCCTAACAGAAAGTAAATGGCAAATTTTGATTCCTAGATGTGAGTCAAGCAAGGAAATATGAATGGAAACATTAGCATCCCTTAACATGGAGCAAGTGAAAGCTGTAGCTAGGGGAGATACAGTTAAAGTTGCTGAGTAAAGTGAAGAGAAATGAACTGATCCAATTGTTGGTAGAACATTTAGATCTCACATATCCGATAGAACAGGCTCAACCATGACTTCGGATCCCCTCTCCTAGCCAAATTCGAGCTGGAAAAGCAGTTAGAATTTCAAGAGAGACAAAGAGAGGGAAAGGGAAAGAGAGAGAGAAAACAAGGGGACATGAGAGAGAAAGAGAGAGAGAAAGGAAGAGAGAAGAACTCCAGCTCCAAAAATTGGAAATGGAGCTAGCTAAGGAGAAAGACGAGGCAGCTGGAAGCTGCAAGGGAAAATCTCTCTCTACGCAGTAGCATCCCCTATCTCCCTAACCCAGTACCACTCCCTGAGACCCTCAAGTATGCTAGGTTCATTCCCAAATTCGAAGAGTGATGTGGAGTCATTTTTTGCCTCTTTTTAGAAAGTAGCAAAACGGCCATCAGATATCTGGACATTTTTAACTCGGGGGCAGCTGTCAGGGAGAGCCCAAGAGGTCTACTCCATACCGACTCCTGATGTGACCATGGTTTATAAGCAGACCAAGGCTGCCATCCTAAGTGCCTACGAGTTAGGCCTGGAGGCATATCGCCAGCAATTCTGAAACCCACACCAACCTACCTCAAGTTCATACGGCTTAAGCAAATTGCGTTTGATCGATGGTCAAGGCCCCCAAAGATTCCATGCACCTATGAGGGATTGCGGGAGTTGATATTCTTAGAGGAATTTAAAAACTGTTTACTCTCCAGTCTGAGAATGCACTTGGAGGAGCAGAGAATCTTCACAGCCCAGGAGCAGCGTCACAGCAGACAGCTATGATCTCACCCATAGTCCTGGAAACTCAGGGAGACCCTTTCCAAACCATTCCCATGACCACTGGAAAGATAAGCAGGAAATGATCAGAAAGGACCCCCAACCAGAAATGAAAACACAAAGGAGGTTGCGAAGTCCTCCTGCAGCCTGAAAGGACAATACCTGGAGGCCAGTGTGTTCCCATTATAATAAAATAGGCCATTCCAGGCCTGAGTGCTGGAAATTGTGAGGAGAGCCTATAGGTCTAATAGGACTTCATCTGAGTAGCCTCCCAAAGGATACTCCAATGGGTAGTGCACAGAGCAGACGGAGACTCTCACTCCAGAAACTTATCTTTTGGAGGGCATGGCTTTATGTGTATCTGAGCTGGACAAACTCCCAGAGAGCTTTCTGAGTTTTGTACTATAAGGAACAGTGTCCCCCTACCCGTCCCAAAATGTGAGCAAGTCTGTTGTACAGCTCTTGGACTCAGGGGGCACTCAGTCCTTATTGAAGGAGGGAAACCTAAACCTACTCCTGAGTCCTCCCTGAAGGCCAAAGCCCTGATCAGTGGAGTGGCAGGAGGACTTGTGTTTGCACCCCTCCATAGGGTCCACTTAGAGTGTGAACTTGTTTCAGGCCATGTCATGATAGGAATTGTCCCTGATCTACCAGTAGCAGGAATCTATTTCCTCCTTGGAAACGATTTGGCTGTAGCAAAGTGTTAGCCGGCAAAAGAAAAGAGGCCAATGTCAGCCAGCAGAAATCTGCAGGAGTGCAGAAGGCTGGGGAATGTTCAGAGGCCCAAAGGGTGAAATAACCTCAAAGCTATTGAGCAAGAGCTGCATGAATGTAACAAGGCCAAAGCCAGGCCAGCAAAGTTAAGAAGTCCAGGAAGGGCCAATAGAATTTAAATAGACTCACAGAATATCCTAGAATTAAAAAGTGCCGGAGCAGGGAAAGTGATAGTGAGGGACATGCCCCACGTAGTCGAAAAGCCTGAAGGAAGGTACGTTATTAAACCAGGAAAGACCAAGGTTAAGGAATTGCCTGAGTATAGCTGGCAGAAACTTTCTTTCCAAATTTAATAAGGCACAAAGGAAGTCCCCAAGCTGACGAGCAGATAGAGAGTGAGATGCCTCCCCCAGTTGAAACACCACAAGGGAATGTAACCGGAGCTGCACCTCCACTTGAGGGCAGTGGTGTTCCAGGTGACAGGGAACAAGTTAGGGGAGCACCTGCTCCCAATCCAAAGGCACCAGCCAAGAAGCCCTCCTGGTAACCGTTTACCGTGACAAAGCTCGGAGTAGAGAGCTTGTTTTAGGATTCTTGTGTCAGGTATGTGGATGATGTGACCCGCACAACATAGCTGATTAGCCATACCCTGTGTCTCAACACTTGGAATGTTGGCCTGAGAGGTCATTGATATTGGAGCCTGCCATTGAATTTGCAGGATTTTGCAGAGGCATCACTGGTGGTATTTCTCCAGGGATTTAAGGAGTCTGCTGTACACAGTCCATGTCTCTGACTCATACAGGAGGGCAGGCAGCACCGCAGCTGTGTAGACCATGAGCTCAGTGCTGGGTTTGAGGCATCAAATACCCTTTTCCTCAGATGGCCAAAGGCTGCGCTGGCGCACTGGAGGCGATGTGAGGTTTAATCATTGATGTCTACCCTTGCTGAGAGGAGGCCCCCAAGGTACCAGGTTGACAACACACCATCCTGGAGTCACATTTACTGCTGCAGGAAAGCCGATCTGATCCCCTGACTATCGAATCCCGTATCACTATTGCTGTTCCACTCTTCTTCCTCCCCTCCCATGCAGCTGAGCTACTGTGGTGCCACAGACTTGGCTATGGCTGCACTGCCCTGAGGAACCATTGCCCTCACTAGTATCCAAAAAGGAAAACCAATTAGCAAGCAAGATAGACTTGGTGGACTCTTCCACCACCTGCCTGGTTCTCTTAGATTACCTGGCTGTCACTCATTCCCTCTCTGCCTGCATGCTCCTAACGTACAGTGTGACTACCTCCCTAAATGTGCTATTCACGTAGTTCTCAGCCTCGCTTGAGTTCTGACACCCAGCACTCAAGCTTCTGCAACCAGTGACACTTCCTGCAGATGTGTTCATCTAGGACACGTGTGTCCAAGACTTCCCACATACCACAGGATGTACATTCCACTTGGTCAAGCTGACCTGCTACACCATAACTTTAAAAACTATTTATTACAATCAGAATAAGTAAAATAAATTGCCAGTTACTCACCAATCAGCTTCTCCTCCTGTACCAAAGTAAAAGCCAACTACTGGAGGCTGAAAAAAAGAGGTAGAAAAAGAAAGGAGCACCTCCTTCCCCAAACTCCCTCACTCACCAAACTTCCACTTTGCACTCTATGCACCCAAAGCAGCACTCCAGTGCAGACCAGTGCTTCATTATTGATTTTTCCCTCCATAATGAGGTCAGAAGTGGGGTAGTTCACTGATGATTACACAGTATTCAATACCATTTGCAGCTCCTCAGATAATGAAGCAGTCCATGCCCACATTCAGCAAGAAATGGACAACTTTCAGGTTTGGATAACAGCTCTGTGAGTGTATCTACGCCACATGGACTACAGCAGTTCAAGGATACAGCTCACTATTACCTTTCTAAGGGCGATTAAGGATGGACAATAAAGGCTGTCCTTGCCAATGATGCCTACATGACATGAATAATTAGTAAAATCTGATGCTGTTTTTTTCAAATGATGTTGCTGAGGGGAAGCATGTAGGTGAGAAATAGGAGAGAACCAAAGATAGATCATTAGGCAGGGGATGCCTGATGTAACAGTGCAGGAATGGGAAGAGAAACCATTTCAGGTAATTATATGGCTATTTTTGGATAGAAAAGCAGAGATCCAGTTGGGTGCAGTCTCACCCAGGTGGATGAAAGTCGAGAGCCATTCAAGGAAGATACTGTGGTCAAAGACTGTATTAAAATGAACATTCTAAAAAAAGAGATATGCTGGCGGCAGCAAGTACTAAGGTTATTTCAGTTATTTGCACAAATTTAAAGGAAGCATTTGCATTTTGTTTTTGTAAGTTAATCGAGCATTTTTTGTCTGCAATAAACTTGGACAGTGCTACTTAACAGCTAATACACTACATTCTAGCATAATCCAGAGTGCTTACAAAGAATAGAGTGCCTACGATTGAAGAATTAGAGGTTGTTGGTTTTTCTGCCTTCCCTTTTTCTTGTAGTTGATTTAATTTCTACAAATGTTTCGCAACGTATTTTCACCACATATTTGCTAAAATAGTAGCTGAAAGGTTTACCATCCCTTCAGCCATTAGCAAATCCCATATGAAATTATAAAAGCCTGAAATGTACAACACTGCCTATATTGTACTATTGTATCCTGAAGATCATATTTATCAAATTTTATTTGAGAAAAACTTCTCTTCACTATAATCAGTCTCTTGCAGCATTGCACATGGGGCGTCAAGAGGGGAGTGAATTGAGCCTTTACAAATACAATTGAGTCCCTATATTAAAGTCATAGTTTCTGTTTTTTTCATGTAATTTCCATAATTTATATGGTTTAGCTATATATCTAAAATATCTTAAAGTTGTTGTGTTAGCATGCACTTATTCATTTTTTTCTTTTTCAATTCCTATTTCATAACGGAATCCCCCAATGAATCATCTGATGAGTGCCAGTTGTTATGATTTGCAATGAAGACAAATGAGTTCAACCTGGGTGTACACATATGGCCACACTGAAAGCCAGAAGAGGTGGATAGATGAGTTGCTTTTGTGCCAGGCACGTGGCCGCATGTGCTCAAGTGTGCGCATTAAAATAGACCCGCCTACTGAAATTTGCCTCACTGTAATTCCATCTCCCTGCCAGTTGAGGTGCTGATCATTGCAGTATAGGATTGATGGGCCATGCTGCAATTCTCATCATTATCCTAGTGACAGACACTCTAAATGGCTTGCAACTGATTGCTTGTGATTTATTGGGTCAGCATAGTTGAGAGTTTAAATTGTGATCCATACATCTTCATCGCCATTGTATTTAACATTCTGCTGTTTTAATATCTCAGTTGAAACCATGCGTGGTTTTTTTGTCAAGTCTATCAAGCTTGGAGATCTGTTAAGTTTCATTCTTTTGAAGTTAGACTGTGTTTTTGGCTTTTTAACTTCATTTGTATTCATCCCGTCTTTGTAAACATAATGTCATCTATTCAGTGAAGTCTGTCATCTGTCTTGATCTTTGTGCTCATTTATGAAATCACACTGCCAGCAAAATGGCAATGCTAGTAACTACACCGCTAATCATTTTTGATATGCTTTTGTGGATTTTCTGCAATAGACTTCACTTAGTTGTTTTGTCTAGGTTGTTTCATTGCAATCTATTTTTATTTTAATCAATGCAACCTATGATGAATAGTAGGGAAATAACAGAGGAGTCTGATCACTTAGCTGAGGGTGACGTGTCTTGCAGGTTCACTGGCATTGCGGCACCTTCGCCTATTGTGAGTTCAAACCTTTCGCATGTGTTAGCTCAGGTGGACAAAGTGAATGCACCTGATATGCTAGGATGAACCATGAAATACTGAAATAGCAGGAGACTAGGAGAGAAAACAACTTTTGGCTAAGGTTGAATACCTAAACCTGATACTCCCGGAGAAACAGGAGGGAAATAGTTCTGTGGATGATCAACTATTAGCAGGTCTGGGCACCTGTGTGTTTGATTCTGTGAAAAAGACCTGGTAGTAGCTATGTGGTCTTAGTTTCCAAACGCAATATGACCCCTCGCCCTTCCCCTAAAGCAAAATGTCTGACTCTAATAGTTTTCATTATGTTCAAGCATTTGGGCACACGAGCCTGTGTAAGCTAATCAGCATCCATAAAAAATATTCCCTTTTTGGGGTTTCCTCTTCCATTCTTTTGAAGGTATGAGTCAACTTGAGGTACTATTCCACAAATGCTGGCCTCATTGAATTGCCCTTGACCATCAATGTTGAAAGACTTGTCAATTGGAAGACATTATATCCAAGACAGATCCTGCCTTGGCACTGTGTTCACTTGTGATACTCCCAGTGCAGGAGTTATTGGATTTGAATAAGGGCTTTGACAATTGTTTTTCTTTTTTAAAAAGAGCGCGGAGAGTGGGGAGACTTCATTTTAAAAAGAATGCGCAAAGTGGGAGACTTCATTTTATAAAGAGAGCAGGGAGACTTCATTTTAAAAAGAGTGGGGAGACTTCATTTTAAAAAGAATGCGCAAAGTGGGAGACTTCATTTTATAAAGAGAGCAGGGAGACTTCATTTTAAAAAAAGCGGGGAGACTTCATTTTATAAAGAGAGCGGGGAGACTTCATTTTATAAAGAGAGCGGGGTGCCTTCAGTTTAAAAAGAGCAGGGAGACTTCAGTTTAAAAAGAGCGCCGAGAGCAGTGAAACTTCATTTAAAAAGAATGGGGAGACTTCGTGCGAGACCAGCAGTGGAGTGACGTCACGAACCACAACATGACATGAGTGCAGGGAAATCAGCTGATTGGTGAGTATATCTAGCCTTTAAAGTTAAAGGTAAGGTCTTTAGTTTGTGCTTAGGTCTCTAGTCTTTTTTACCCCCTTTCTCTTAAAAATAGCTTGTTAAATATAAGACCGATACTGGTGTAAAAAAAACTTAATTACAATAAAATGTAAAGAACAGGGGATTCTTCAAGTGTAAACTTAGGGATACTAGAGTAATTAATTAATAACTTACCCTACCTGCCATCACTATGGTATTTTATGTGTTGCTGCTGCTTTTGTGGGGGCTGCTGGACACCAAGGTGATCCAGAGCAAACACATCTGTAATAAATGTTTGCAGCTCAAGGAATTTCAGATTCGAGTTGAGGAGCTGGTGTCTGAGCAGCAGACAATGCACCACATCAGGGAGGGGGAAAGTTACTGAAACACTTCGCTCCAGGAGGCGGTCACACCCCTCAGATCAGGTCATTTAAATTTGGTCTGTGATCAGAGACTGGAGGGTGTGACTGCAGGCGAGGCAAGTATGGGGACCCAGGGAGTAGCGTTCGAGGAGCCTCAGCCCCTGTAATTTCCCAACAGTTACCAGGTTCTTGCAAGTTGTGTGGATGTGAGCGGGGACTGCAGGGAGGATGAGCAAACTGACCATGGCACCGTGGTACAGGGAGCCATTCAAGTCGGGGGAGGAAATAGGAACGTAGTAGTGGTAGGGACAGTATATGTAGGGGAAGCGATACTGTTCTTTGCAGCTGTGAGCATGAGTCCCAAAGGCTGTGTGGCCTGCCAGAGTTAAGGACATCTCCTCAGGACTGGAGAGGAACTTGGAGTGGGAGGGGAGAGATCCAATTGTAGTTGACCACATTGGTATCAACGACATTGTTAGGATAGAAAGGAGGTTCTGCTGAAAGAACTTGAACAGTTAGGAGCTAAATTAAAAAGTAGGTCCTCCAGATAATAATCTCGGGATTACTACCTGAGCCACGGGCAAACTGGCAGAGGGCAAATAAAGTCAAGGAGTTAAATGCATAGCTCAGTAATTGGTGTGGGAGGAATGTGCTTCAGTTCATGGGGTACTGGCACAAGTACTGTGTAGAAGGGAGCTGTTCTGGTGGGATGGGGTTCACTTGAACCGTGCTGGGACCAGTGTCCTGGCGAATCGAATAACTAGGGCTGTAGAGAGGGCTTTAAACTAAATGGAGGCGGGGAGAGTTCTGGAGAGGGGATACGTACGCTTACAGAGCAAAAGAATATGGCAGCATTGCAGGGCAGCTATTTAGGTAATGATACCCAGAGTGTGACAAGAAGGAACAGAGTGTACGAACACAAAAAAAACAGCAGAAAATAGGGTCAAAGGGGGAAAAAAATGGTAAAAAGGCAAAATGAATGGCTTTTTACTTAAATGCGTGTAGCATTCAGAACAAAATAAATAAATTATCGTCACAAATAGAGGTTAATGGGTATGATCTTATAACCATTACGGAGGCATGGTTACAAGCAGATCAAAGCTGGGAACTAAATATTTAGGGGTATGCGACTTTTCGATAGAACAGGCAGGAAGGAAAGGGTGGTGGGGTAGCTTTGTTAATACGAGATGGAATAAGTACGATAGCAAGAAATGACCTTGGATCGGAGGATGTAGAATCCATCTGGGCGGAGGTAAGAAATAACAAGGGGAGAAAGACACTGGCGGGAGTAGTCTATAGGCCCTCTAACAGTAGCTATACTGCCCGACAGAGAATAAATCAGGAGATAATGAGGGCATGTAAGAAAGTACATTAATCTTGGGTGATTTTAATCTTCACGTGGATTGGGAAAATCAAATTGGCAGAGGTAACCACGAGCAAGAATTCATAGTATATTTAGGGCAGTTTCCGAGAACAATATGTTGTGGATCCAACCAGAGGTCAGGGTATTTTGGATCTGGTAACGTGTAATGAGGCAGGTTTAATAAATGATCTCAAAGTAAAAGAGCCCCTCGGAAACAGTGACCATAATATGGTAGAATTTAGCATTCAGTTCTGAGAGTGAGAAACTTGGGTCGGAAACCACTGTGCTAAACTTAAATAAGGGTAATTACAAAGGAATGAGGGCAGAGTTGGCTGGAGTGGACTGGGAAAGGAGTTTAGCAGAAAAAACGGTTGATGAATAATGGCAGATGTTTAAGAAAATAGTTCATGACTTACAACAAAAATGTATCCCAGTGAGGAAGAAGGATTTTAGGAAGGGGGTAAACCAACCATGGTTAACCAAGGAAGTTAAGGATAGTATCAAACTGAAAGAAGAAACATACAATGTGACAAAGATTAGTGGAAAACCAGAGATTGGGAAAGTTTTCAAAACCAACAGAAGATGACAAAAAAAAATAAAGGGGAAAAAATAAATTTTGAGGGTAAACTAGCAAGTAATATAAAAATGGACAGTAAGAGCTTCTTTAAATATATAAAAAGGGAGAGAGGCTAAAGTGAACATAGGCCTCTTAGAGAATGAGGCTAGGGAAATAATGGGGGACCAGGAAATGGCAGAGGAGTTGAATAAATACTTTTCATCAGCCTTCACATTAGAAGACACTAATAGCATTCCAAAAACACTAAATAATCAAGGGGCAAAAGGGGGAGGAAAGAATAACTATCACTAGAGAAAAAGTACAAGGGGTAAAGGCCCATAAGTCCCCTGTGCCTGATGGGTTGCATCCTAGGAAATTAAAGGAAGTAGAAACACAGATAGTGGATGCACTGGTATAATCTTCCAAGAATCATTAGATTCTGAAAGAATCTCCGAGGATTGGAAAACTGCCAATGTAACACCCTTATTCAAAAAGGGAGGGAGACAAAAAATCAGGTAACTATAAGTCAGTTAGCTTAACATCTGTCATTGGAAAATGTTAGAGTCTTTTATAAAGGATGTAATGACAGAGCATTTAGAAATGCGTAATATAATCAAGCAGAGTCAGCATGGCTTCATGAAGGTGAAATCATGCTTGACAAATTTATTCAAATTCTGTGAGGAGGTAACAAGCAGGATAGATAAAGGGGAAGCAGTTGATGTAATATATTTGCATTTCCAAAAGAATTTCAATAAGGTACCGCACATAGGATACTTAATAATATAAGAGCCCATGGTGTTGGGGGTAGTATATTAGCACGGATAGAGGATTGGCTAACTAATAGAAGTTGGGATAAGGGGGGCATTTTCAGGATGGCAACCTGTAAGTAGTGGAGTACCACAGGAATCAGTGCCGGGGCCACAATTATTTACAATATATATTAATGACTTGAATGAGAGAAGTGAATGTAATATCGCCAAGTTTGCAGATGACTCAAAAATAGATGGGAAGGCAAGTGGTGAGGATGACACAAAGAGTCTACAGAGGGATATAGACAGGTTAAGTAGGTGGGAAAGACCTTGGAATATACTGTGGGAAAATGTGAGGTTATGCATTTTGGCAGGAAGAGTAGAGGAGCTGAATATTATTTAAATGAATAAAGACTGTCGAAAGCTCTCGTGCATGAATACCAAAAAGCTAACATACAAGTTCAGCAGGTAATGGGAAAGGCAAATGGAATGTGGGCCTTTATTTCAAAGGGAATGGAATATAGAAATAGGGAATCTCGCTAAAACTATACAAGGCGCTAGTTAGACCGCACCTAGAATACTGTGAACAGTTTTGGTCCCCTTATCCAAGGAAAAATATACTGGGATTGGAGGCAGTCCAGAGAAGGTTCAGTAGGTTGATCCCGGTTATGGAGGGATTTTCTTATGAGGAGAGGTCGAGTTGTTGGGCCTGTACTCATTGGAGTTTAGAAGAATGAGAGGTGACCGTATTGAAACATATTAATTCTTAAGGGGCTTGACAGGGTAAATGCTGAGAAGTTGTCTTCCCTTGTGCAAGAGTGTAGAACCAGAGGGCATAATCTCAGAGTAAGGGGTCGCCCATTTAAGACAGAGGTGAGGAGAAATTTCTTCTCTGAGGGTAGTGAATCTGTTGAATTCTTTGCCACAGGAGGCTGTAGAGGCTGGGTAATTAAGTATATTCAAGGCTGAGATAGACAAAATTTTAATCAGTAAGGGAATCAAGGGCTATGGGTAAAAGGCAGGAAAGTGGAGTTGAGGATTATCAGATCAGCCATGACCTCATTGAATGGCAGAGCAGACTCGATGGGCCGAATGGCCTACTTCTGTTTCTACGTCAAATCCTAGAGCCAAATCTTGTCAGTGGCAGCGGTCCCTATTAAGAATGGTCACCTGAAAGCAGTGGCCGCTGATTGAGCTGCACCAGTAGGAGCAGGATACTGCAATGGATGTGCACCTTCACAACCAACTAGGTATCTGCCTCCGGTCAAGGTAAGGTTGGTGAGGGCAAACAGTACCATTGTTGGGGGGGGCCTTGCTACCATGCTCCCTTTCATGGATCAACGAGTGCCCAAAAAGAAGGCTTCACACCCCTTTGGGACCTGCTGGGAGGCCCTGGAGGTCTCCCCACGTGGTAGAGGGCCCTCCCCTCACTGGTAAAATGCTGAAAGATTTAAAAGCTGATAAAATTATTTGATCTAATGCTTCCGATACAAAGCTTGGAAGGGGTTGGCATTGTAGGCTTGTACACCTATATTTCATGGTGGTAACAAGATTTGATGACTTATACGGAAATGTGACATTTCACCAAATTTAATGAATCAACCAGAAATATCACAAGTACTGAAATTTTGAGTAAACCTGTCATTTATCTTGTTCCACACTAACTGAACCATCAGATTTTACATAAACTGCCATCATAAACATCCTACAGTCATTACACTTCGCTAGTGTGACTGAAGACCAAATATATGATCTAGTGGTGCAGGAATATGAGGGTTTCAAATATAATCTATTACAGCCTGGCAAACATCCCAGCTACTTAATTGGTGAAATGGTAACATGTTGTCAAAATCACATTGGATTTAAACTTGTTTCTCTTCTTGTATATTTTCTGTTGTAATTCTCAGTTAGACTACCTTAATCCTTTGAGTACTGAATATTCCTAATGGTTTTTTCAACGCTCACTTCTTAATTCATGACGTGTCCATTTAAATTGTTTCATGGCAAGAATGGAAAATCAGGATTTTTTTTTTAGTGGAATAGTGTTTTCCAAAAGAAAACACATTTAATCCAAACTAATGAGATCCCCTCGCTCTTGGTCGTTGCCACTCTTGTACGTCTATCAGTGTGTCTATTATTTTTTCTCTCAATGTATTTTGAATGAATTTGAGCCACTTTGTGTGACACTAATCTGCAACACACAACTGCTTATAAATTATGGCTAGATTATCAATTTTACTTATAGTGCAAGAGTGACCTATGTGAGAAATATCACACCAGCTCAGCTTGGGCTGTTCGTTAACTGCTATCATTGAGACACATTCTACGATGTAGAGAGGGGGAGAGAGTGAGAGAGTGTTACTTTATACATATCCAGCATTCACAGATCAGTGCTTCTGGCTGAATGAGCGTTGAAAACCTTTTTCTTAATTCATTCGTGGGAAGTGAGTGTTGCTGGCAAAGCAAGCATTTATTTCCCATCCCTAATCGCCCTTGAGATGGTTTAAAAAATAGAAAGGAAGAAGGGAAGTGCTTGTAAAGCATTTTCCATGACCGCTGGATGTCTCAAAGAACGTTATGTGCAATGAAGTGTTTTTGAGGTGTAAGAAACACTGCAGCAAATTTGCATACAGCAAACTCCCATAAACAACAATGTTATAAAGGCCAGATAATCTGTTTTTTTTATGTTGATCGAGAGTCAGGATACCGGGAATAACTCCCCTATCCTTCTTTGAAATAGTGCCATAGGATCTTCTGTATCACTTGAGCAAGCAGGTGGGTCCTTAGGTTAACGTCCCATCTGAAAGACGGTGGTGTGGGTGAGCCACCTCTGTAGTCAGTGTGGTGTGGATATGTCCGCAGTGCTGTGTGGGAGGGAGTTCCAGGATTTTGATCCAGCAACAGTGAAGGAGTGGCGCTATAGTTCCAAGTCAGGATGATGTGAGACTTCAGGGGGTAGGGTGGGGACACTTGCAGCTGGTGGTGTTTCCATTTGTCTACTACCCCTGTTTTTCAAGTTGATAGAGGCTGTGCATTTGAAAGGTGCTGCAGGAACCTAGGCGCATTGTTGCAGTGCAAATATAGATGGTGTACACTGCTGCCACTGTGTTCTGGTGATGGATGGAGTGAGTGTTTAAGGTAGTGCCAAACAAGCAGGCTGATTTGTCCTGGATGGTGTCAAGCTTTTTGAGTGCTGGACCTGCACTCATCGAGGCAAGTGGAGAGTATTCCATCACATTTTTTACTTGTGCCTGTCTATATTGGTCGGGTTTTGGGAGTCAGGGTATGAGTTACTCGCTACACAATTCCCAGCCGATAGCCTGTTCTCGTAGCCACAGTACTTGTGGCTTGTCCAGTTAAGATTCTGGTCAATGCCGACCCCAGGATATGGATGACAGGGGATTCAGCGAAGGAAATGCCATGAACATCAAGGGAAGATCATCAGATTCTTTCTTATTGAAGATGGTCACTGCCTGTCACTTACGTGGAACAAATATTATTTGCTACTTATCAGCTTAAGCCTGAATGTTGTTCAGATCTTCCTACATGTGGGCATAGATTGCTTCTTATCTGAGGAGTTGCAAATGCTAATGAACATTGTGTAATATTCAGCGAGCATCCCCACTTCTGACTTTATGATGAAGGGAAGGACATTGATGGAACAACTGAAGATGGTTGGGCCTAGGATACTGCCCCAAGGAACTCCTGCAGTGATGCCCTGGGGCTGGGATGATTGGCCCCAATAACTACAACCACCTTCCTTTGTGCTAAGTATGACTCCAACAGTGGAGAATTTTTCCCCTGATTCCCACTGGCTCCAGTTTTGTTAGGGTTCATTGATGCCATACTCTGTCAAATGGTGCTTGATGTCAAAGGCAGTCATTCTCACCTTAGCTCTAGAATTCAGATCGTTTGTCCATGTTTATAAAGGCTGTGATAAGATCTGGAATGCAGTGGCCCTGGCGGAACCCAAACTGAGCATTAATTGGCAGGTTATTGCTGTGTAAGTGCCACTGGATAGCACTGTCAATGACCCCTTCCATTACTTTTTTTTATTCATTCATGGCATGTGGGCCAATCGCTAAGCTGCCTTTTTGAACTGCTGTAGTCCCTGTGGTGTAGGTACACCCACAGTGCTGTTAGGGAGAGAGTTCCAGGATTTTGACCCAGGAACAGTGAAGGAACGGCGATATATTTCCAAGTCAGGATGGTGAGTGGCTTGGACAGGAGCTTCCTGGTGGTGGTGTTACCCATTGTCAGCACCCTTGTCCTGCTAGATGGTAGCAGTCATGGGTTTTGAAAACTGCTGTCTAAGGAGCCTTGGTGAGGTGCTGCAGTGCAACTTGTAAATGGTAAACACTGCTGCTACTGTGCATCGGTGGTGGAGGGAGTGAATGTTTGTGGATGTGGTGCCAATCAAGCAGGCTGCTTTGTCCTGGATAGTGTCAAGCTTCTTGAGTGCTATTGGAACTGCACTAATCCAGGCAAGTGGGGAATATTCCATCACATTTCTGATTTGTGCCTTGTAGGTGGGGGCAGATTTTGGGAAGTCTGAGGGTAGACTGATGGCGCAGTAATTGGCCGGGTTGGGTTTGTTCTGCTTTTTGTGGACAGGGCATAACTGGGCAATTTCCCACATTATCAGGTATTGTTGTAGCTGCGCTGGAACAGCTTGGCTAGGTTCATGGCTAGTTCTGGAGCACAAGCCTTCGGTTATACTGCTGGGATGTTGCCTTTGCTGCGTCCAATAAATTCGGCCATTTCTTGATATCACGTGGAGTGAATCGGTTTGCTGCAGACTGTTGTAATATGCCTTTAAAGGAAAGTAGCATGCCTTCACGAGAAGGGAACCATTCAGGTGATCCAGCCTGAGTTTCACTTTGCCCTTGTACAGAACACAGCACACAAAACTCTGCTGCTGATATCTTCAAGCTTTCTGCCCAGGTAGATATTTCCTCATGAGCCTAGTTTAAATAAATGAACCCAACTTATTTACTAATCCCTTATCAGTGTTCATATCATTATAAAAACGCAACGAAGACTATCTTATATGACACTGGGGACCTCAGGTGGAGTCTGAGATGAAACATGCACTTAGCACTGATGATGGTTGTAAATGCTTCAGCCTTGACTTTTGCACTGTCATGGTTGACTCCCCCATTATTTTGGATGAGGATGTTTGTGGAGCTGCCTTCTGCAGTTCAACTGTCCTCCACCATTCAGGACTGGATGTGGCAGGAGTTTAGAGCTTTGATCTGATTCGTTGCTTATGGGATCACTCAGCTCTACTATAGCATGCAGCTGCAGCTGTTCAGCATGCATGTCGTCCTGTAATATAGCTTCACCAGGTTGGCACTTCATTTTTAGGTATGCCTGGTGCTGCTCCTTGCATGCTCTCCTGTGCTCTTCATTGAACCAAGATTGATTCCCTAGTTTGAAGGCAATTTAAAGTGAAGAATACACCAGGCCTTGATGCTACGGATTGTGGTTAAATACAGTTCTGCTTCTGATGACCCACAGCGCCTCATCTATGCCATTTTTAGCTTCTAGATCTGTTCTGAATCTATTCCATCTAACACAGTGATAGTGTCACACAACATGATGAAGCTTGTCCTTAGCATGAAGGCGGGCCTTTATCTCCAGAAGACTGTGACATGGTCAGTCCCACCAATAGTGTTGTAGATAGATGCACCTGTGACAGCTAGATTGTTGAGGACAAGGTCAAGTCGGCTCTTCCATATAATGGCTCTCTCATCACCTGCCAAGGGCCTTTTCAAGCAGATGTATCCTTTAGCTCAGCCAGCTCGGTCAGTAGTGGTGCCACTGAACCACTCATGATAGACGTTGAAGCCCTTGCTACATCTCGGTGCTACCTCCAAGCAGTGTTCAACATAGAGAAACATATATTTATCAGCTGAGGGAGGGCGGTAGGTGCTATTGAACAGGAGGTTTCTTTGCCCATGTTTGACCTGATGCCATGAGACTTCATGGAGTCCAGGGTCAATGTTCAAGACTTCCAGGCTCATTCCCTCCCAACTGTATACAAAAGTGCTGTGTATGTCTGTCCTTCCAGGGACATAACATCCCCAGGGGTAGTAATGGATGGATCTGGAACATTGGCAGAACTGGAGCAAGAAAGAAGAGCAACTTTTAAGCGCTCAGGAGCTCTGGTGTGCGGCAAATTTGGTAGCCAGTTTGTACACAGCAAATGTTCATGATCAAATATTCATGATGCAAATGCTCATTGCATGACATGGACTGCAGCGGTTCAAGAAGGCAGCTCACCACCACTTTCTCAACAGTAATTAGGGATAGACAATAAATGCTGGCCTAGCCAGTGACACCCACATCCCATGAATGAATAAAAATAAAAAAAATGACAGTCTGTTTTTGATGGCATTGAATGATAAAGGAATATTAGCTAGGACACCAGAAAAACCTGCTGCTGTTCTTCAGAGTACCATTGGATCTTTTTATCTGGCTAAATGGGACGTTCTGAGAAAAGAAAAACTAATATGTGCATTTATATAGTGCTCCTTTTTGACTTCAGGACTTTATAACTAATGATGTACTTTTGAAGTGTAGTCACAGTTGTAGGAAATGTGGCAGCTAATTTGAGCTCGGCACAGTGCCACAAGCAATAATGAAATGAATAACCAGTTCATTTAGATATTGGTTGAAAAATAAATATTTGTCAACTGGGAGAAACTTCCTTTACACCCAACCAAGAGAGCAGATAAAACAATGCAGCACTCCATCAGTACTGCACTGCATTGTCAGTCTCTAGATTATAGGTCTCTAGACTGAGGGGCGACCTGATCGAGGCGTACAAGATTATGAGGGGCATGGACAGGGTGGATGGGGAACAGCTGTTCCCCTTAGTTGAAGGGTCAGTCACGAGGGGACATAAGTTCAAGGTGAGGGGCAGAAGGCTTAAGGGGGATGTGAGGAAAAGGTTTTTACCCAGAGGGTGGTGACGGTCTGGAATGCGCTGCCTGGGAGGGTGGTGGAGGCAGGTTGCCTCCCATCCTTTAAAAAGTACCTGGATGAGCACTTGGCACGTCATAACATTCAAGGCTATGTTGAATGTTAAACATAGTGCTGGTAAATGGGATTAGGTAGGTAGGTCAGCTGTTTCTCAAGTGTCGGTGCAGACTCGATGGGCCGAAGAGCCTCTTCTGCACTATGTGATTGTGATATGCTCAACTCTAAGATCGGGTTTTCACCCACAACATTCTAACTCTGAGGTAAGGCTGGCACAAGAACGAGCACATAAATTCACTCCAGCTCCAAGAAATATTGTAGTTATCCTGATCCTGCTATGATGTACTATCATAATATGTACTGACAATTCTGAAGTACCCTCCCAGAACACCCTTGTCCTCACTTATCACCCTACCAGCCTCTGCATTCAAAGGATCATCCACCGCCATTTCCATCAACTCCAGCATGATGCCACCACCAAACACATCTTCCCTTCACCTACCCTGTCGGCATTCCATAGGGACCGTTCCCTCTGGGAAACCCTGGTCCATTCCTCCTTCACCCGTTACAGCTCAACCCCCTCCCACAGCACCTTCGCATCAACCGCAGAAGGTGCAACACCTGCCCCTTTACATCCCCCCTCCTCAATGTCCAAGGGCCCAAACAGTCCTTTCAAGTGAACCAGCACTTCACTTGCACTTCCCTCAATTTAGTCTACTGCATTCGTTGCTCCCAATGCGGTCTCCTCTACATTAGAGAGACCAAACGCAGACTGGGTGACCGCTTTGCAGAACACCTTCGGTCTGTCTGCAAGCATGACCCAGACCTCCCTGTCGCTTGCCATTTCAACACACCACCCTGCTCTCATGCCCACATGTCTGTCCTTGGCCTGCTACAATGTTCCAGTGAAGCTCAACGCAAACTGGAGGAACAGCACTTCATCTTCCGATTAGGCACTTCACAGCCTTCCGGGCTTAACATTGAGTTCAACAACTTCAGATCATGAACTCTCTCCTCCATCCCCACCCCCTTTCTCATCCCCTTTTTTCTAATAATTATTATATATATTTTTTTTAATATATTTTTCTTTTCTCACCTATTTCTATTATTATTTTAAAATTTATTTTCATCCATTGTTTTATTGTTTTAGCCTATTTCGATTGGACAAATGATATTAATATTGATGTGTTAAGCCTTTCTGTGCTAATATGGCCAGAGTAGCTTCCAAGTTAATAAAAGCAAAATACTGCGGATGCTGGAAATCTGAAATAAAAACCGAAAGTGTTGGAAAAACTCAGCAGGTCTGGCAGCATTTGTGGAGAGAGAAACAGAGTTAACATTTCGAGTCCAAAATGACTCTTCTTTGAATCACATTTCCAAGCTTCCAAGTTGTTTTGAGAGGTTGTGCCTTGAAAATTTAACACACATTCCTTGACAGTTAGTTTCTGGGTTTCTCCTAAACTGAGATCTTTTTAACGTATCCGGTTATTATTTTAATGTGTTGAATTACATTTTAACTTACCTCAGAAATATTCTATACCATATTAAGATATTTCAAGATGTATAGAAGGGTGGCAGTTTACAAGATTATAAAAAATCTTGAGTGGGAAGAGAGAAATGAGTTATATAATAAAATGAGATTTGCTACAGTGCATGTATTTTTCTAAAAAGTAGTAAGTTCTCCTTTAGATTTGCCTCTTAGTTTTCAAACAGTGGGAGTTTTTTGATAACTGATAAATGCCAGAGCACCTCATTTCTGCTCTTGGCATGAGGTAGTCTTTGCCTTTTGAAAGGCTGTTGGAGGCAAATAGTCCTGTGGTGGTTTCCAAATCTGTTACTGTTTGTAACTTGCTATGTTACTTCTGTAGCAGTGAACATGATTCAGCTCAGTGAATTCAAAGAGCTGCCCCTTTTTGGAAGAACTTCATGTTTTGCCCTGAGCTAAATATAGAATGGGGCAAAGCATTCCTTTTCTCAGTGTATTAAGTGTTGTTTGTTTCTGGACTGTTTTCAAACTCCTCTTTGATCAACATACTGGAATTCAGTGATTTTCAGAGTGTAGTGATGAAAGTTTTAAAATCCACAAATATCACCTGTGCTGTCAGTGAACCCTAATAAAGGGGAAGGGCTGGAGTCTAAATATTTTTGTATTACATCCAGTGCCCTGAAAACGCCCAGCATGAGAACTCAGATTTTGTCTTTCAGAATTTGTCTTCTCTCTGGAGGGACCATTTTGAGCTACACAGAAGTAGGAGGACATAGTGGCAATGAATCAAGAGGATCACACCATAAGTGTATTGCACAAATTAAATTTTTTCTTAAGTATGATCTTTTTTTCCCTGAGCACCAATATGTAAAATAAGTTGGTAATGATTTTAGTACTTGGCGAGATGAAGAACTCCCAAGAGATATCTATCCAATATCAGGAAGACTTTAAAGCTGCTTCATCGACTTTCTTAAAGGGGGATAAATGATTTCAAGAAATGATGCTCACATGAATAAGATTAGCTCTCTCTGCTGGTAACTTCAGTTGTTCGGCTATGCTTTACCATTGCTGTTGTATATTGAGCTTTCTGCAAAAAGCTCAGAATAGGAGGCAGATCCACTTCTTTATTTCCTAAACCTGGCACTATAAAATCAAATCTTACTAACATGCTGTTCCAGGCTAACGACATTAAACAACGACAGCTGTGTAAAAGAAAAAAGTTTCATTTTTGTTGGCAAATGTCTCAAAAATTTGGATTGTATGTTGTTTTAATGGGCCCATCGCATTATTCTCCTGAATATACTGTAGCATCCTCAGTCTAACTCACCAGTTTCTGGCAATCTTCCATTACAAGTGATCACTGGATGACCTTTGACATTTTTCCTTCAAAACTTAGCATGACAGGTGAAACTTTTTGCAGTCAGGTATGTCATAATAATTATTATTAGTTTTAATGGATAAAGAATTATGATTAACAAATAAAAAATTGTTCTTAGTTTGCACATGTATTTACAATAGGCACTCTAATGTGCACAATTCTTGCATTTAGGAGCTGAAGAGAAATATCTGGGCCTGCATGGTAGCAATTCAGTCAGGGACATAACAGTTGAACCAAATCCTGTGCTTGTTCAGTATCTGCATGCATGCACTTTGTTACTGAAGTCACAAGAACCTTGACTAGATTTTTTTTGTCACCAACCTGAGGACAGTGAGGCCAACAATTGTCCCATTGTCACCCTGCCTGAAACCCATAATTAAAGGCTCAGGAGGATACAGACTGGGACGTTCCTAGTGTCCTTGGCTTATTGTCATATATGGTGCATACATTTTTTCTTTACATGTCAATACAAACAAGTTTTTTCAAACTTGAAACAGTTTCTATAAAATGCTCTACACGCTACCCTTTGGTGACATCATCTAAAGCCACAGTATTAGTTTTCACATTTACACTGACAACACCCGATTCAACCTTACCACCTGTCTCAACTTCTCTACTGTTGCTAAATCATCGGACAGCTTGTCTGACATCTGGTACTGGATAAGCAGAAATTTCCTCCAATTAAATATTGGGAAGACTGAAGCCGTTGTTTTCAGGCATCCCGTTCCCTAGCTCCCGGCCCCATCTCTCTTCCTGGCTGAGATTTGTAATGTTCCTGTGGAGTGCCTTGGGAAGTTTCATTATATTATAGGTGCTATATGAGTTGCTATTGTTTATGAAAGTTTCCATAAATAGAGACTGAAAATGTATCCCCTGTTCCCATATTATTGTTTTTGTTGAATTTTATCTTTTTGTGGTAATGGCAGCCTACAGTTTTTGGATTGTGCACAAATGCATATGTGGAAATGAGATGGGCTAATAATACAGGAAACACTTGATTGTACTGTTTTAAGATTATACACTAAACAAGATAATTAGACATAATGGAGCAAAGCATCTATCTGAGGTATTATCACTCTGCATTATTTATTATAATTGCCATTTTAGAGTTAATCATTGTTGTGCATGATTAGATGTTAACTACTTTTTTGTGATGGGAAGATTAAGAGTTTCTGGAGTAAACTTTGAGATTAGATGTTTTAATACAATGATTGTGTCGGAATATATAATCTTTTTGTACAAGTATGTAGAGAATGTGTTTGATCTGAACTGTTTATCTAATTAATACCGACGGCTTTTAAACTTCATACAAGGTCTCTAATTAACAATAATGAGCGACACGCAAAGCATAAATTTGAATTTTGACTATTTGAATTCAGAAGCAAAAAATGGGTGCAAAAGACAAATGTCAGGTAGGTAAAACAATTGGGAAACAGACTGATTATAGGGGATTTAGAAGGAACAATGCAAATAAGAGAAGCGAAGGGACAATGTGAGTGAAGACTGAGAATCAACATAAAAGGGAATCCAAAAGTCTTCCCCAGGCCTACAAATAGTGAAAAGGTGGGAAAAGGAGGAGTGGGACTAATCAGGGACATAAAAAAGGATTTACACATGGAGGCATAGGGCATGACTGAGGTACTTGCTGAGTTCTTCACATCTGTCTTTACCAAGGAAGAAGATTCTGCCAAGCCATAGAGAAAGGGGCATGAGTTGAGACACTGGATGAGCTAAAAATTGATTAGCTACTTTGCAGGCTGGCTGCGCTTCAAGTTAATACGTCACCAGGACCGAATGAGATGCACAATTTCCACCTTTACTTCCCTCAGTATAAGTGGAGACATGGCCATAGTCTTCCAATCCTCTTTAGATACTTGGGAAATGCCAGAGGAATAGGAAATTGCAAATGTTACACTTTGCTCGAAAAAAGGTGTCGGGATAAACCCAGCAACTACAGGCCAGGCAATTTAACCTCAGTGGTGAGAAAGCTTTTATAAGCAATAGTTCGGGACAAAATCAACAGTCACTTGGACAAATGTGGATCATTTAAGGAAAGCCAGCATGTGTTTTTTAATGGCAAATCTTGTTAAATTTGCTTGAGTTTTTAGATGAGGTTGCAAAGATAATTGATGATGGTAATGTGTGGCTGATGTACGTACAAATATACAAAATAGGAGCAGAAGTAGGTTATTTAGCCCTCAAGCCTGCTCTGCTATTCAATAAGATCATGGCTAATCTGTTTGTGTTTTGAATTCTGCATACTCATCTACCCCGAGAACCTTTTGATTCTGTTGCCTAACAAGAATCTATCTACCTCCTTAAAAATATTCATTGACCCTGCCTTCTGAGGCAGACAGTTCCAAAGTCGCACAACCCTCTGAGTTGTACACAGACTTCCAAAAGGCATTTTATGAAGTGCCACCACACAGGCTTTTTAGCAAAGTTAGAGCTCATAGAATGAAAGATACAGTAACAGCCTGGATAAGAAAGTGGATGAGTGACAGGAAACAGAGCAGTGGTGAATGGTTGCTTTTTGGACTCGAGAAAAATTTATGGTCGGGTTCCCCAAGGAGGTCAGTGAAGGGACTTATGCTGTTCCTAGCATATATCAATCGTAGAGTTGGGGGTACAGGATACAATTTCATTATTTGTGGATGACACAAAACTTGGAAATATTATGAACTACAAGGAAGATAGCGAAGAACTTAGAGGATATCGACAGGCTGATGGAATGGGCAGATACGTGACAGATGAAATGAATGCAGAGAAATGTGAAATGATGCATATTGATTAGAAGAACACAGAGAGGGAATGGAAAATAAGGGGTACAATTCTAAAGAGGGCACAAGAACAGAGGGACCTCAGGGTATTTGTGCACAAACCATTGAAGGTGGCAAGGAAATTTGATAAAATCGTTAATAAAACATTCACAACCCTAGGTATTATTATTATGGGCGTAGAGTACAAAAGCAAGGAAGCTATGATAAGTCTGTACAAAACACTGATTCGGCCTCAACTGGAGTATTACATTCAGTCCTGGACAAGAAGGATGTGAAGGTATTAGAGAAGGTGCAGAAATGATTCACTAGAATGATTGCAGAGATGAGGAACTTCAGTTATGTAAATAAATTGGAGGATCTGAGGCTGTTCTCCATGGAGAAAAGTAGAAAAAGAGGAGATCCGGTAGAAGTTTTCAAAATCATGAGGGGTTTAGGCAGAATAGATGGGGATAAATTGTTTTCATTGGCAGAAGGATTGACAACCAGATGACATCAATTTAAGGTGTTAAGGTGTTGAAAGAAGCAATGGCGACATGGTGAAAAGACTTTTTTATGCAAGGAGTGTTTAGAATCTGGAAAACACTTCCTGACAGTGTGATGGAGGCAGATTCAGTCAAGGGATTCAAAAGAGAAATGGATAATCATCTGAAGGGGAAAAAAATTGCAGGGCTCCGGAGAAAAGGCAATGCGTGTTGAAGTAGGTGAGTTGCTCTTGCAGAGAGCTGGCATGGGCACGAACTGCTGAATCACCTTTTGTGCTGTAACAATTTTATACTTGGGTAGTTTTAGGCAAACTTCAAATCATTTAAACATAGCTGTAATAACATGCACCATTAGCAACCAGGCTTGGTCACTCATGGTTCATCTTTGATTTTCTAATGGACGGGTCATTGGTCCATGGTGGGCATGTATATGTTTGATCCTGGTATTCCATTGGAGGGAGGGATGAGATTGAATCCCCCTAACCCCACTACATGCAATTCAGTGAAAATTGGAAAAGAAAGATGTAACTTGTACTAACAAAGCCAACCCCAAAGCATTGCATAGTTGATTAATTACTTTTGAAGTGTTGCTACTAGTTGGAACCAGTGTCCTTGGTTTGCTGGAGCTAAAGGATCTGGGTTGCATGCTTTGTCCGGGGTGACCGTGTCGGTATAGAGACAGAGAACATAAGGAGGTTGTTGTTAGAATAAACATAAGCTGCTTATTTACAATCTAGCTCTATAACTATACTTATGTGTTCACAACATAAAAACTCTGTCTTCACTCCTCAGTAACTAATTCAAGATTCTCCCATAGAGGTAGCTGTGCTACTCTGCCAATGGATAATATGACCATGTGACTTTACAATACTTGTCTTAAAGGTATATTACGCCTTAAGTTACTACACTACTGTGATTGTGTGTGTAAATGTGGCAGCCAGTTTATGCACAACAAGGCCCCACAAATGACCAGTGTGACTAATGATTAAGTAATCTGTTTCTGAGTGATGATTGAAGGAGCAATACTGGCCAGGATACCTGGAGAACTTACCTTTTGAATAGTGACTTTTGCATCCACCTGTAAAAGTGCATGGGCCTGGATTTAAGAGAAAGTAGCATCTTAAACAATGCATCACTCACTCAGTCCTGATCTGAAGTGTTTGACTTCTGGATATTCTTAAAAAATCATTTTCAGAATGGGGGTCATGACTACAAAACCAGTTTATTACTTATCTCTAGTTTCCCTAAGAAGGTAGTCATGGGCTGTCATCTTGAACCACTGCAAGAAATGTGGTGCAGGTACACTCACAATATTGGAGGTTTAAGTCACAGTCTTGCAGCTGAGAGTTGAAAATGCTTTCACTGAACCAAACAATCAAGTAAACAGATACAAGATAAATACTGCAGATGTTGGAAATCTGAAATAAAAATAGAAAATGCTGGAAATATTCAAGCTAGGCAACATCTGATGAGAGAGAAAGAGTTAACCGGCTGGATTTTTAATAAGGTCGGGGTCTGGATCAGAGGCGGGTGGGCACACAATTTTACGCCACTGGCCTCCATGATCCAGACCCCGAGTCTCTTTGAATGAGGGTGGCTTGGCGATGATTTGGCTATCCACTGGGAAGCAGCAGGCAGCCAAATAAGGTCAATTATGTATAGTTAAGGAGAACATTAAGGTGCTCTTTCTGCACTGACTGAGATTTACAGTTGGCAATGCATGCAATGAATGTTAGTGAGCTCAGGTTGAGGACAGGGGGTGCAATGCAGGGAGCCCATTCCGCCCAGACCTATGATGACCACTGGGCCATAGTTGCAACAGCTAGCTGTCCCCTGGAGGGAGTCCTTCGGGATCATGGTCAGGCAGCTGTGGCTTTTTAAAAAGGAGGAGCAACTTACCTTCTCTTGTTCTTGCTGCCTCCTTGTTCAGATTGGCAGTTCACACCTCGGCCAGTAGGGCTGCCAATCTCCGAATGCTGGAGTGTCTCCCACTGGTCCTCCAGTATCAGGAGCCTGCCAGCTGTACCTGATTGGACAGCGTACATGCTCCCTGGCCTTTAATTGGCTGGAGTATTGAAAATTTGTGGTAGGTGTGCCTAAAGCATAAAGAGTTGGGGGACACAACTAACCCCCATGTCTGGATCCCAACCCCCAGTTTAAAAAAAAATGCACCCCAATGTTTCATATCGGTGACCTATTGTTAGAACTTAATTCTGAACACATTATTAGGTGCAGTGTATACATTTTTTATTGTAATTAAAATAGCTATCCTCGAGTAGTCTGAAGTGCCTAATCTGCATCAATGTAATGTACTCATCCTTGTGATCTTAGTGTCTTTGTAAAAATGTACACACAAATAAAGTCTTCTACAAACCCATAGTACAACTTTTTAAGCCTTTTTTTGTGTCACTATGTCCTCAATAGTTAACTTTTTTTTAAAACACAGAAACCAGGCTAAATGTAATTCAATTGCCTCCAAAAATAGCCATGGATGACTAAAGAGTTAAAACTACATTAAACTAAAAGAATAAGAATATAAAATGCAAAAAAACCACAAATGTGGCGGATGTGAATATTAGCATCGTAGTTAGAACTCCAAAAAGAGAGTATGAAGAGAACATTGGAAAGATTATCAAGATCAACAAAAAAATTACATTAGACCAAAGAGGATGTTCAGGAGCAATGTGTACCCCTTGACAACTGATAAAGGTGATATTGTCAATTAACTTAAAATTGAGCATGTTGAGTAATTTGACAGTATTTTCAGTAGAGAGGGATCAGCATGCCAGAATTCCCAAGGAAACTAATATCAAATCAGAGAAAGGGATTTGCCAAAGTAACAGAATGAAGAAAATAATGACACAAAAGAGTGATCCTCAACACCAGATGGTTTCCTTCACTGGGGATTAAGGGAAGCAGAATGACCTATGTATAATCTTCCAAAGTTCTCTTGATTCAGGAACTGTGCTTTAGATTGGAAAATTGTGCATGTCACTCCCTATTTAAGAAAGAGAGAGGAAAATCAGGCAATTATAAATCAGCTAGACTAACATCTGTTGTCAGTAAATTACTAGATTCTATAATTAAGGTTAGAGTGACTGAACACTTTGAAAATTTTCAGCTATTCAGAAAGAGCCAGCATTGCTTTGCAATGGGTAGATCAAGACTGACTGCATCAACCTCGAATCCCAGTGTGGTTTCAGAACGAGAAGATTCACACTCCACATGATCTTCTCGGGCCAACAGCTGCAGAGGTGGCCAATTTAAGCTACTGAAGAAAATTGGTTGCCTGCTAAAGCTGTTCAATGTGACGATCTCCTTCCATGCAACATGATGGGTAAGGTCAGACATGACGGGCAACATCGGAACCCTTTGAGATCTGCAGTGCGGTCAAATAGAGATGCATTCTGGCACCGAAACGCTTTGGTATATTCTTCTCTTTGTCTGTTGTCATATGCCTTCAGTTCATCCATAGAGGGTGTCTACTTACATATCAGAAAAAGATTGTTCAGCCATACCCGCCTGAGATCCAAAATGAAAGTGCTCCAAGTCCTCATCAGGGATTTGCTCTAAGTTATTGATACCATACCAGCATTGCATACCAAGGAAGACCCTCAGCAACAAATCAATGCCTGTAAAGAGTTTGGTTTGACCATCGGCATCAGGAAGATAAAGATCAGGGTCCAGGATGTTGCCATGCCACCATCTATCGGCATTGACAATATGATGCTGGAGGTTGTTGTTAGCTTCACATATCTAGGCTCCACAATCACCAGCAACCTGTCACTTGATGCTGAAATCGGTAGACACATTGCAAAAGCAGCAGCTGCTCTGTTCAAGTTGAGCAACATAGTATAGAACAGTGGTGATCGAGAACACCAAGCGATGAATCAACCAAGCCTGAGTCTTCAGTGCATTCCTCCACAATAGTGAGACCTGGACAATATGTGCTAGGTCAGAGATAAGCTGAATCGTTTCCACCTTCTCTGTCTCAGACATATCCTCGGTATCTCTTTTGCAGGACAAGGTCACCAATTCAGAGGTCATGGAGCACATTAATTCCATCAGCATACGCTCATTACTAAGTTGATGATGTCTCCATGTGATGTTCGTTGGATGGATGATGGTCGCATAAATGACCCTCTGTTTGGTGAACTGGCTGCTGGGTCACAACCTGCTAGACATCCATAACACTGCTACTAGGGCACCTGCAAGTGAGATACGCAGATGGCAGATATTGACACATAACTGGGAGACAGTTGCCAGCAGCCGTGACCTCTGGAGGCTGACTGAAAGGGCATTGGAAGGGGCAAGGCAAAACAGCAAGCTCAGTTAACCGAGATGAGGACCCAGAGAAAACAGAGGCCAGCAACTCCTGCACCCTCTCAACCCACTGCCTTCATCTGTCACACATGCAGCAAAGACTGCCATGTCAGATTGGGCTCCTGATCCTCACTGGGCAATATTTAACACAGGGTTGACCACCAAGGTGCAATTCATCATCTCACGATATGGAAGGCTTTCAGAAGCCAGATGATGGGATAGAGAGCCACAGATCTAAGTTTACCAATGACAGAAAGATAGGGAGCATGGTAAACATGGTAGATGGAAGCATAAAATCACAAAGATGTATTAAGAGATTGCGTGAAAGAGCAAAAATGTGACAAATGGATTTCAGTGGAGGAAAATATGAGGTCATCCACTTTGGAGCTAAAAGGGATATAGAACAGACTATTTTCTAAATGGCCTAGAGAGATTTTGGGTACATAGATCATTAAAATATTATGAACCTGTTCAGAAAGTAATCAAAAAGGCAAATGGAGTGCCACTTTTTATATCTTGAGGACTAGAATACAAGAGGGTAGAAGTCATATTTCAGTCATACAATACTCTGGTGAGACCACTCCTGGGGCAGAATTTTCTGCCTGTTGGGCGGGCAGGCCCGACCCAATCTCCAGCGGGCAGGGAGTCAATCCCGCCAGAGAAGCGAGCCCCGCTGCCATTTTATGTGGGCGGGCCAATTAAGGCCCGCCCATCGTGAAGTCCGGTGGGAAGCACTGTGTACTCCCTGTGCGAGCGGGGGGGATTCCCCAAAAGCGAGAGTGCGCTCATTCATGCATGCGCACGAAAGAGCGCACATCTCTCTGAGGCAAAGTGCTGCCTCAGGGAGATTGCTGACAATTTTAAAAAGATAAAATATAGGAAAAAAAAATTCTTAACATGTCCCCCTCATGTGACAATGTCACATGAGATGAGACATGTTCAGAAATTACAGTAAAACTTTATTAAACTTTTTAAAACCCTGCATGAAACCTCATCCTGCCGGTGGATGAGGTTTCATGTTTTTTCTATTTGCCGCTGGGGCTCCTGGCCTGCCCACCAACCTTAAGGTTGGACGGGCAGGTCCTTTAATTGTTTAAATGATTCTGTCAATGCCTCAGTTGGCCATTGACAGGTTGGCGGGAACACAGCTGTGCCCCTGCCTTCCTGAAAATTTAAATGGGGCGGGATGACGTCAGAGGTTGCGCCCAACGTCATCCCGCGTCATTTTACCCGTCGGCGAGTGGGCCCCGCCCCCTGCTTGCCGATGGCAAAATTCTGCCCCTGGAATACTGTGAGCAATTCTGGGCACCAGACCTTAGAATGGTCCTTGGAGAGAGTGCAGCTATGGTTTACCAGAGTTATGCCTGGCCTCCAAGGTTTAAATTACGTGGAGAGGTTACACAAACTAGGTTTGTATTCCCTGGAATTTAGAAGATTGAGGTGATTTTATGGAAATTTTACAGATAGTAAGCAGGATAGATAGGAAAAACCTATTTCGGTTGGCTGATAGGGCAGGTTTGGTTAGGCGGGGGGGTGGTGGAACGTGGTGGTGCATACTATAAATATTAGAGCCATATCTTTCAGGAGTGAAATTAGGAAACATTTCTACACACAAAAGTGTGGTAAAGATTCAGAACTCTGATTTTTGTTACCCAAAGATATTAAGCAACATGCAAGTATATGGAGTTGGATCATAGATCAACGATGATCTCACTGAATTCCAGAATAGGCTCAATGGGCTAAATGGCTCACTCTTGTTCCGATGTTCCTATGTGGGGTGGGGGGGTGTAGGGGGCGAGAGCTGGCGGGGGTAACTCACTCATTTGTTTTCTGCCCTGATCTGACTGCCTGCAGTTTTAAAACCCATTGGTAATTCCTTTATTCCCCCACACCAGCGAATGCGGTCTCCTCTACATTGGAGAGACCAAACGTTTTGCGGAACGCCTTCAGTCTGTCCACAAGCATGACCCAGACCTCCCTGTCGCTTGCCATTTCAACACACCACCCTGCTCTCATGCCCACATGTCTGTCCTTGGCCTGCTGCAATGTTCCAGTGAAGCTCAACGCAAACTGGAGGAACAGCACCTCATCTTCCGACTAGGCACTTTAAAGCCTTCCGAACTTAATACTGAGTTCAACAATTTCAGATCATGAACTCTCCTCCACTCCCACCCCCTTTCCGATCCCCCTTTTTCCAATAATTTATAATTTAAAAAATATATATATTTTTCTTTCCCCACCTATTTTTAAATTTATTTTGATCTATTGTTTTATCTCCACCTTTTAGCTCATTTCGATCCCTTTCCCCCCCCACCGCACCCCCACTAGGGCTATCTGCCACTAGCTTAGCCTGCTTGCTACCCTTAATGTCCCCATTAGCACATTCCTTAGATAATATCACCACCATCAACACCTCTTTGTCCTTTTGTCTATGACATTTTTGACAATCTCTTCTTTGGCCCCCTATCCAGCTCTACCTGTCCCACCCCCCTCTGATATTTCACCTCATTTCTCTATTTCCTTAGTTCTAATGAAGAGTCATATGGACTCGAAATGTCAACTGTATCCCTCTCCACAGATGCTGTCAGGCCTGCTGAGTTTTTCCAGATATTTTTGTTTTTGTTTCAGATTTCCAGCGTCTGCAGTATTTTGCTTTTATCTTAGTATATTATGATATTGATGCTTCCATTGTTTAAATGTATAACTAGTGCTGTAAAAAAGCACGCTATCCTTGATGGTTCAGGCAAGCAACCAAAAAAAAATAGATTGAGACATCACATACAGCATGTGAATAACAAGTGACTTTCTTAGAAACTGAATTGCTGGTAGTCTTTAGAAAGATGATGCTGTGAAGTGGGTCATGTGTGAGAAGTTGGTGGGAAGGTAGAGATGAAGCAGCCTTTGACAGCCCAGCTGATCAATGAAGACAAGTTTTGCCATCAGTAGTAACAGACAGGGTATTGTTACAGACAGGAGGTGGTTAATTTAAATAGCACTAATTTCTTCTCTCACCACCTGTTCATAAACAGAATGGTGTTTTGATTTGTTTCCCTCTTTATAAGTGGTGGCATATTTCCCCAACCCTTCGGTTTCTGTGTGATCCAAGTTTCTATTAATAACCCCACTGGGGTTCTGGGATTGTGCAGTCCTTTATCGCATTCTATAGCAGAACACACTGTCCAGCAACATATTGCATACAACAAAAAGATGTTTTGTATAGCACATTTCATGTAATAAAACATTCGAGGTTGCTTCAAAGGAATATTGTCAAACAAAATTTGACTCTGAGCCACATGAGAAGGCATTAGCAGAAGCGATTAAAAGCTTGGTCACAGAGGTATTATCAACAGTGTTGTCAAACGGCACTTATTCAGCAATAACCTGCTCATTGATGGTCAGTTTGGCTTTCACCAGGCCCACTTGATTCAAAACATCATTGTGGTCTTGGTCCAAACATGGACATTACAGTTGAATTCCAGGGATGAGGTGAGATTAACTGCTCATGACATGCAGGCAGCATTTGATTAAGTGTGTTACAAAGGAACCTTCGCAAAATTGAAGGGTGTGTAAAGATTAGCTGTAGTTATATCCTTCACCAACTGGCTTTCTGGACTAAAACATGGTAGTAGAGGATGGTTGCTGAAAGGTAAATGTTCGAAGGAAAAAAAGACAGAAAACTACAATCCTGGTAGCGTTATGAAAAATGGCAGAAACCAAATATAAATTGTCGGGGTTTACTCTCCAATATTCTTGGAGTTTTAACCATATGACCGGTGGAAGAATGAAGTGGATAAATGGATATAGGTCAGATCCCTACCAAAGATGAAACAAGGTAAAGCCTGGGCGTTGTCACTTCCTATCAGAAGTAAAATCAGAAGTAAAGTATTTTGTGACTTGAGTACCCACCATTTGGATAATGATGAAGGTTTGGTCCTTCTATGAGAGGTCTTGGATCAAAATGTACAAGAAAGGTGATCTGTCAAATGCCAATGAGGCATGATCAGACTTGATTTTGAAAAATAAATTGTCATTCTATGGAAGAACATAGAACTTTGCTAGGTTATTTAAAAGATTGACAAAATTCAGTTTGGGGATCCTTTGATCAGAGTTTAAATTGCTGTAATTTGCTAAGGTATCTCATATGGAGAAGCTCCTGGTTCCAACTGCATTTGAGGGAAAGAGAGGGAAATGCTGTTAGATCAAATGTCTGCTACCTTAAAGAGTCCTGGGGAAATAATAATTTCCTTCAGTCTTCATGGGACAAATGAAACATTCTGCATTGACATAAAGAATAGACGATTCAATGATTGCGAGATTTTGAAATGATCCAGATACTGAATATAGCCATCAATACAACAGAATGTCTAGAAAATGCAAAATGAGAGTAAAAGCACCTTTAGCAGATTTGGCTATTAGAACAGAAGACAGAATTGAATAAGCAATAATAGGCAAATGAATCCCAAGAATACTTAAGATACAGTTATTAGGTGCTGCAGGTATCACTCAATGCAATTAACTACCCAAAGCAGAGAGGCATGGTGCACAAAATGACACATGACAAAGAGACTTCTGAGGAACCAGATGAAGATACCGATGACATTTGAACAAATTGTACTGGTTACAAGGAGTTTTAGTCCTGTTATGAATATGTTAGTTGTGGACTTGTTTAACTGTGTAGTGTTAGATAGTACTTGCACAGTATTTGGAACAAGTTGGTTAAAATCGTACCTTGATTAACTAAATAGTGAGGATAAGGAATATAAAAGGAGTGCTAGCTCTGGTTTGATGCTGACAATACTTTGAGGTCACTAAAGAGTGCTATAATTTCTTTGTAAGATGGTTGGAGTAAACCTATTTATTTGTAGTCTCTAGTGAGATACCTATCCTGTTGAGTAAGCCTTCTATGAAAAAAGCACAAATGAAACTTATTGAATACGATAAGTCCATTATTTTTGGAATGTCAGTGGATCTGCAATTTCCTCAGTCAGGACATTACTGCACCCTCTGAACAAAACCTGATGTTTCCCATCAGAGTGTTAGACAAGTATTAATAGCATCAGGTGATGAGAATTAGAGAGGGAAAAAAATCAATTTGTCTTAAAGTTCCATGCAGCAGAATTTTGCCCTTGTTGGGCGGGCTCGGCGGGGGCGGTCGGGAAGCTGACCAATTAAGGCCCACCCAGCGTGGAACATGTGCTGCAGCGCTCAGCGCTGCCTGTGCGGGTGTGGGGGTGAGGAAGGCGAGCGGGGAACTTCGCGCATGCGCACTGGAAAAGCTCCCTGACACACACAGCTGCCTCAGGGAGGTGAGGAATTCTAAAAAACAAAAATAAAGAACTATAACATGTTAAAAAAACATATCCTCTCACGTGACCCTGTCACATGAGCAGTGACATGTTATGAATGAGATATAAAATGTTTTATTATATTTTTATTTGCTGTTGGAAACCTCATCCTGCCCATGGGTGAGGTTTGCTAAAAAGTGCAAAGGCCGCTTGGCCTAGCGAAAAATTTAAGGGACTGAGTTATTGCTATTTCAGAGACTTGGTTGAAGGATGGATAGGATTGGCAGATAAACGTTCCAGGATTTAGATGTTTCAGGCAGGATAAAGAGGAATGCAGAAGAGGTGGGGGAGTTCCACTGCTGGTTAAGGAGAATATCACAGCTGTACGACAGGAGGACACCTCGGAGGGCTCATGCAACGAGGCAATATGGGTAGAGCTCCGGAATAGGAAGGATGCAGTCACAATGTTGGGGGTTTACTACAGGCCTTCCAATTGCCGGCGGGAGATTGAGGAACAGTTATGTAGGAAGATTTTGCAAAGATGTAAAAGCAATAGGGTTGTTGTGGTGGGTGATTTTAACTTTCCCTATATTGACTGGGAATCACTTAGTGCTAGGGGTTTGGATGGTGCAGAATTTGTAAGGTGCATCCAGGAGGGCTTCCTGCAACAATATATAGATAGTCCAACTAGGGAAGAGGCAATACTGGACCTGGTATTAGGGATTGAACCCGGCCAGGTGGTCGAAGTTTCAGTAGGGGAGCATTTCAGGATAAGTGACCGTAATTCAGTAAGTTTCAAGGGGGATAAGGATAACAGGAGTCCTCGGGTTAAGGGACTTAACTGGGGGAAGGCTAATTATAACAATATTAGGCAGGAACTGAGGAATCTAGACTGGAGCCGGATGTTTGAGGGCAAATCAACAACTGACATGTGGAGGGCTTTCAAACGTCAGTTGATAAGAATTCAGGACCGGCATGTTCCTGCTAGGATGAAGGATAAGTATGGCAAGTTTCAGGAACCTTGGATAATGAAGGATATTGTGAGATTAGTCAAAAAGAAAAGGAAAGCATTTGTAAGGGCTAGAAGGCTGGAACAGATGAAGTCCGTGGAGAATATAAAGAAAGTAGGAAGAAACTTAAGCAAGGAGTCAGGAGGGTTAAAAGGGGTCATGGAAAGTCATTGGCAACCAGGATTAAGGAAAATCCCAAGGCCTTTTATACATACATAAAAAGCAAGAGGGTAGCCAGGGAAAGGGTAGGCCTACTCAGGGACAGAGGTGGGAATCTGTGTGTAGAGCCAGAAGAAATGGGAGAGATACTAAATGAGTACTTCTCATCAGTATTCACCAAAGAGAAGGACTTAGCGGTCGATTTGTCTAGGGAAGATTATGTAGATAGCCTGGATCGTGTTGAGATCAAAAAAGAAAAGGTATTAGGCGTCTTGAAGAATATTAAGGTGGGTAAGTCCCCAGGGCCAGAAGGGATCTACCCCAGAGTACTGCGGGAGGCAAGGGAGGAGATTGCTGGGGCCTTGACAGAAATCTTTGTATCCTCACTGGCTACGGGTGAGGTCCCAGAGGACTGGAGAATGGCCAGTGTTGTTCCATTGTTTAAGAAGAGTAGCAGTGATAAGCCAGGAAATTACAGACCGGTGAGCCTTACGTCAGTGGTAGGGACATTATTGGAGAAGATTCTTCGAGACAGGATTTACTACCATTTGGAAGCAAATGGGCGTATTAGTGAGAGGCAGCATGGTTTTGTGAAGGGGAGGTCGTGTCTCACTAACTTGATCGAGTTTTTTGAGGAAGTGACAAAGATGGTCGACGATGGAAGGGCAGTGGATGTTATATACATGGATTTCAGTAAGGCCTTTGACGTGGTCCCTCATGGCAGACTGGTACAGAAGGTAAAGTCACATGGGATCAGAGGTGAGCTGGCAAGATGGATACAGAATTGGCTTGGTCATAGAAGACAGAGGGTAGCAGTGGAAGGGTGCTTTTCTGAATGGAGAGCTGTGACTAGTTGTGTTCCACAGGGATCAGTACTGGGACCTTTGCTGTTTGTAGTATATGTAAAAGATTTGGAGGAAAATGTAACTGGGCTAATTAGTAAGTTTGCAGACGAGGAGGTTGGAGGAGTTGCAGATAGTGAAGAGGATTGTCAAAGGATACAATGGGATATAGATCGTTTGGAGACTTGGGAGGAGAAATGGCAGATGGAGTTTAATCTGGACAAATGCCAGGTAATGCATTTTGGAATTACAGGTAGGAATTATACAGTAAATGGCAGAACACTCAAGTGCATCGATGGGCAGAGGGATCTGGGTGTACAGGTCCACAGGTCACTGAAAGTGGCAACGCAGGTGGATAAGGTAGTCAGGAAGGCATATGACATGCTTGCCCTCATCGGCAGGGGTATTGAGTATAAAAGCTGAGAAGTCATGCTGCAGCTGTATAGAACCTTGGTTAGGCCACACTTGGAATATTGCGTGCAATTCTGGTCGCCACATTACCAGAAGGATATGGAGGTGTTGGAGAGGAGGTTTATCAGGATGCTGCCTGGTCTGGAGGTTATTAGCTATGAGGAGAGGTTGGAGAAACTCGGATTGTTCTCACTAGAGTGACGGAGATTGAGGGGCGACTTGATAGAAGTTTACAAAATTATGAGTGGCATGGACAGAGTAGATAGTCAGAAGCTTTTTCCCAGGGTGGAAGAGTCAATTACTAGGGTACATAGATTTAAGGTGCGAGGAGAAATCTTTAGAGGAGATGTGCGGGGCAAGTTTTTTACACAGAGGGTAGTGAGTGTCTGGAATTTGCTGCCAGAGGAGATGGTGGAAGCAGGTACGATAGTGGTGTTTGAGAGGCAGCTTGAATACATGAATAGGATGGGAATAGAGGGATACGGACCCCGGAAGTGCAAAATGTTTTAGTTTGACAGGCAATATGATCAGCGCAGGCTTGGAGGGCCGAAGGGCCTGTTCCCATGCTGTACTTTTCTTTGTTCTTTGTTCTTAATTAATACTTTAATGACCTTAATAGGCCTGCCAAGGTGAAAATTCTGCCCATAGGCAATTTGGTCACCCCAAAGGTTAAAAATCCTGCTAAAAGATGCAGGCATGTTGATGGAGAGCTTATGAGGCTAATAGAAGAGATTAGTAAGAAGTGTGAAATCAGCAAAAGTATCAGAGGGTGTCACCACTTCTTACTGTTAGTCTGCCATTGGCACCTAATGAGGTAGTTGTCATCAATTTACAAAGGGACAAAGAAATATTTTCATTTTACCTTTTGCAGACTTGGTGATCATATTTTGCCTTTCTACAACAATAATAGGTAAGGACAAGTGATTGTTGTAGACAAAATCAATATGGATAGGGACTATACTCGAGCACCAGTTAAGTTTCTGCTTGGCAAACACCCCAGCATTATCAAGGACAAATTCAGAGAGGTGTGTGAAAACATGGGCCAGAATTTTACACCTCGCAAGGAGTAGTGTGCCCGAGCCAAACAGACATGAAATAGTGCGAGATGATGTCGGGCCAGCTTCTCTATGTCACCTCGCATGCAAGCAATCTTCAGGACGGCGGGCACGCAGGTGCTAAAGCCGCGCCCGCCAACAATCAAGGACCACTTGAGGCCATTAAAAATGCAATTGATCCTGATTTTACGCTGCTCGTGCAATTTTTGTGCTCGTCGCATGGGCAAAACAGGCAGGCATGCAGCCAACTGTTAGCAAAACCTCTTCCAAGGGTGGGATCAGAAGGGTCTGCAGCATTGCCATTGTGAGTCGTGAGGAGTTTAGGAGATAGTTTGCTGCTGGTTGCTTATTGGTACTTGGCAGCTTCATCTCTGTTTTGAGCTTCAATCTGCTTCACTTCAGGACTCTGGTGTCTGCAAGGCTCCCAAGCATTTTGACTGTGTGGACCCTTCCAGGCACTAGGCAGCCTTCTGTTACCCTGGTATTGGCGATTGTGCACTCCGCAGGTGGCACCTCTTCTGAGGAGGAAGAGAGGGGCAGAAGGGAAAGGAGGCCAGATGTGTCTCTGCAGCTTCCAGGGGGAGTGGCCTGTGGGAGGAGAGGCGCAGGCACAAGGAGTGCAGGGCCAGCAGGTAGTCCAAGGTGGAAGGGGCCACAGAAGATGCCACCATCCTGCTGCCAGAGTTTACAGGCGGTGATACAGCTACCTCAACATGTCCGAGGTGCAATGTCGAAGGAGGCTTTGCCTTTTCAGGGAGACAGTGACCTCCGTTTGTCAGATGATTGGGCCTGAGATCACCTTCAACTGTGTGAGTGAACACCTGATGCCAGTGGCTCTGAAGGTCACAGTGGCTCTCAACTTCTATGCCTCTGGCTCTTTCTAGGGGTCAGTGGGGGATCTTTGCGGAGTGTCCCAATCAGCTGTCCATAGTTGTGTCACGCTGGTGACTGATGCTGTGTTCAGGTGGGTAATGACATTTATTCATTTCCATACGGACGAGGCCAGCCAAGCTGAGTGAGCCAGTAGGTTTGCAATGATTGCTGGGTTCCCCCACATCTAGGGCGCAATCGACTACATGCATGTGGCCATCAAGGCACCAGCAGGTCAGCCGGGTGCCTTTGTCAACAACAATGCATGTCCAGATAGTTTATGACTACAAGACACAGATTCTGCAAGTCTGTGCAAGGTACCCTGGCAGCTCCCATGACGCTTACACCTCTTAGACAAGTCTGTTCACTGCTGCAGCTCGACTGAATGGATGGCTGCTGGGTGACATGGGCTATCCGTTGAAAAGGTGGCTTATGATGCTTCTCTGCCATCCAAGAACAGAGGCAGAGCGGCGGTACAATAGGAGTCATGTCTCCGCAAGGGCCATGATAGATAGGTCTTCTGAAGATGCGCTTCCGATGCCTAAACCATTCAGGGGGAGCACTACAATACCCTCCAGAGCGGGTGTCACTGATCGTGGTCGCATGCTGTGCTCTCCACAATCTGGCTGTGGCAAGATGGGACCCACTGAATCACAGAATCTCAGAGTGCAGAAGAGGCTCTTCGGCCCATCGAGTCTGCACCGACACGTGAGAAACACCTGACCTAACTACCTAATCGCATTTACCAGCACTTGGCCCATAGCCTTGAATGTTATGACATGCCAAGTGCTCATCCAGGTACTTTTTAAAGGATGTGCCTGCACCACCCTCCCAGGCAGCGCATTCCAGACCGTCCCCACCCTCTGGGTAAAAAAGTTTTTCCTCACATTCCCCCACTAAACCTCCTGCCCGTCAACTTGAACTTATGTCCCCTCGAGACTGACCCTTCATCCACCCTGTCCATGCCCCTCATAATCTTGTACACCTCAATCAGGTCGCCCCTCAGTCTACACTGCTCCAACGAAAACAACCCAAGTCTATCCAACCTCTCTTCATAACTTAAATGTTTCATCCCAGGCAACACCCTGGTTAATTTCCTCTGCACCCCCTCCAGTGCAATCACATTATCCTATAATGTGGCGACCAGAACTGCACACACTACTCCAGCTGTGCCCTCACTAAGGTTCTATACAACTCCAATATGACCTCCCTACTTTTGTAATCTATGCCTCGATTGATAAAGGCAAGTGTCCCATATGCCTTTTTCACCACCCCACTAACATGCCCCTCCACCTTCAGAGGTCTATGGATACACACACCAAGATCCCTTTGTTCCTCAGAACTTCCTAGCGTCATGCTGTTCACTGGAGGAAGAGGATCTTGAGGCAGCTCCACAGACTACAGAGGATAAATCCAGTGATGAATCAGAAGAGGAGCATGATGAGGAAAATGCTGAGGGTGTGGAGGCAGACCTCGGTAACCTCCAGAAAGGCAGCGATGCCTTGATCCAATGCTCCTTCAGCTAGGCTGCCAAAGATCTGCTTCCACCTCATGCCAGGGCTGCCTCCATCTTGGATGTCTGAAATGACCCTTTCCTTTGAACCCAAAATCCACTCAGTGCCTGTATAATAAAGTTTAGAGCCATTCATGTTCAACATTACATACTGGCGTGCCCAGCACCTACAAAATAAGTGAAGCATACTCAGGCCATTAAGACAAAAGCAAAGTTTATTTCACATTGGCATGCATATCAAATGAACATAACAATATATGCTGTTTATACTCACAACAGTAAACATATAAACAAAACATGGCGGAACAGAAGATCACATGTGAACATTCCCTCTTGTGCTCATGGTGCCTTAAACTTACAATTACGAGTGCTGCATCTTGTTGCCACACCCCCACCCCTCCACTGGCAGCGGCATTGGAGACAGCCTGCTGACTCTGCTGTCATGCTAACCTTGGTGGTCGTCCTCTGGCCTGTGGAGCCTGTGTTGGCCCCGCCTGGGAGGGAGCGTCTAGTGCCATGGTTGGCCTCTCCCCAGTCATCGCAGCCTCATCAGATGCCATGGTCACTGGCACTGAGGAGCTCAAGCCATCAGCCAGAGAGCCCTGAGTGGAGCCCACAGAGATGACAAGCAGCTCGTGCACCAACATGAGGTTGCTCTAGAACTCCTTGCTCACCATTGATGGATGGACGTTAGCTGGGTACCTCATCCATCTCCCACACTGGCACTGACCACCTGAGGTCATTGCCTGTGTAGGGCTTGCAGGTCTGAGCACAACCCCAGGAACCCTTGATTTTGTCCCTGGAGTTGCCTCGCCATGAGAGTCGCAACTTTCTCAATGGAAGAGACAGCGCATTCAGCCATGAGGGTCAACAAAGTTCTCATACTCCTCATGGACGCCCCCACAATAGAGACCATGGCACACATACCCTCAGGGATCTCTGCCAGATCCTCCCACACTCCTGCTGGAATCCAGCATCCGCCACCTCTTGGATGACTCCAGAGGCTCATCATCTGCCTTTGATTCAGCATCGTCCTTGTCTCCAGCAGTCCCCCGACTCCCGGCACCCTGGGCACACTCTGCCTCCACCTGCTCCTCAAGCAAGTGTGAAGTGCCCATACTGCTATGAACTAACATTCTAGCTAACAATCTAATGCCTACCAAGGTGCTGTTACCTGCATTTTTGCCTGGTTCAGAGAGCAGGGTGTGACACAGGTGCATCTAAAACCCAGTGGTCCTCTGGCGTCAAGGGCGGCTCTTCAGGGTGCAGTGTTCAAGGGCGGAAACTATGACATGTTATTAGTTTAAGTCATCACACTGTCACTGTGCATGCCAGGCGCCCTGGTGAGACAATGGAGATCTGCATCATGGTGCCACCATCTTTATATTATCAATGGGGACTCCAGGTTTGAGGTTCCCATTAATGATGAGACTACACAAGAATGCTTGCACAATCCGACACTCTCACCTCTGTGCACTGCACTCCTACCTTCATCAGAGACCCCTGCCTCTCCACGACCGGCTGACTGAGGTGGGTGGCGGCTCTCCAGCTCTGAGGCACCCATCTCATACCTCGTCAGAATGAGGAGGTTTGGGGGCCCTTCGTCTGTCTTGTTCCTTTCGTTGGTGTTCTGGCTTTGCTTCTCCTAAAATGACAGAGGAGCATTGATTTGTCTACTCTCTACAAGCTGCGTTATTGCTGCCTGGCAAACCCACCCCCTTCCTCTGGGACACCTTGTAGGGCACATCCGAGTCATGGCCCTTGACCAGCAAGGCACTCAGTTCAAGCAGCAAGGGCTCACCCCCTTGGCCAGCTCCAGTGTCAGTAACAGTTGGCACTCAGACTCCAACACCCTTGAGCTCCACAGTGGATGGCCAGCCCTTAACACTCTTCCACACTGATCCATGTCAACTCAGTACTCACCCTTGCCAAGTGCAGCAGATCGTTGAACCTTTTGCAGCATTGTACCCATGTGCACCGCACAGCATCAAGGCTGCTGACCTTGGCTGCCACCTCATCTCTCAGGCTATTTTAGTCAGGTTCAGTGAGCTCCTCCTGCCATCCATGGGTACTAGAGTGTTCCGCCTGACACCGACCTCCTCCACAAGCACTGTGAGGCACTCATCTGAGAAATGGGGGCCTGAGTGCCCACCTGGCTTGCCCTCTCACTTGACATTTACAGCCGCTGGTGAGGCCATTGTTTGAGTGAAATGGTCTCCTGGACATACCCCTGGCAGCCTTCAGGGAGCTGCCTCTGTGGGTTTTAAAGCGCTGCCAGGTCACCATTGGACCTGGTGCCCAACATGCTCCCACCCCCACCCGGCCCTCCTGACCATTGAGCGGACATGTTTCACACTCTGCAGACCTTAATTGGCCATCCGGTGTGAAATTGTGTTTGCAACGCGACCGCAGCCAATAGCAGATTCCACTTCCGCTCCTGCTGACTGGGCACTCATGCCAAGCGTGAAATTCAGGCCATGAACATCATGGCCATGAATACTACAACTGAAAGTCCTTTCAGCAATAGGTTCAGTGAAAGGAACCATGTGGCGATCAATGAAACGCTGCATAAAATTTTAGATGATCAACCAGACTGCAAGTTGAAAACCACCCTGGCATGGGTGGTTCATGGAAAGAATTCACTCCAGATGTTTGGAGGATATAGTCGCTATCATGTAGTCTATGAGCAGAATCCCAAATTGCCTCCTGTGCTGTGTGATAGACCTCCTGCTCTAGAAAGTATTACAATTTGTTTAATTTTTTAAAAACAAATTTGCTTGCTTTATATGTGGCAAATGCGGTTTCATCAAGTTTGAGGTCTCGGAGAAAATTTGGAGAGCTCTGCTTTTATATTTGGAGAGATCATATAGGATCATCCAAGACAAAATTTAAGTCAGGAGATTTGGTATATTCAAAAGAGACGGGGTAGTGTCATGATGGTAAGACAGCATGTGTCGAAGATATCAATCAGACTGATAAGATTGATTCCTCACAAGTAACCAAAATTAATTACAAAACCTCGGACTCTGAGCTGTGGATAGAAGTAAATGAAGCACCTTGTTTGTGTTTTGTAATAAAGATACCGAGGAACAGAATACAGTAGATCAAGGGCTGGATAATGGCAATGTGGGTGATCATGACGTACTGGACAGGGCTACCACATCCAAAGTTCAAGTGCAGAGAGTGCATAACATATATTCCGGAAATGTCTAGTGAGAGGAGAGACAAAGCAATTGTGGGATGTACAAGAAAACCTACTAGCACCTTTAAGTATTGGCTGAATGTTCAGAATGATGAACACAAAGCAAGGTCCATAGATTTGCTGACTGGACTGAAAGAGTGGAAAGTAAGAAAGTGCATTCCACATACTGATAGTTTGTCCGGTGGGTGACTCTCCTGTCAAAAAGTTATCACGTACCAGAGAAGGATAGCGCAACAGGGTGACCTTGCAGTCGTAGCAGTTCCAGCAGACATAAAAGTGGAAGTAGAGCCACAGCTTGAATAGGTCAGATAATGAAATAAGGCCATAGAGCAGCCTTGAAACAAAACTAGAAGCAAAAGTCCTCATGATCTTGCAGTTTTGGTGGCTGGCTAATAAACTTGAGCAAAAACTAATGAGAGCCAAACAAAGGGAATTAAATAGTTGGAGAGGATTTGGAGATACCAGGTATGGGGACGACCAGCTTTGCTACATAGATGAATTTGTACTGAAAATGTCATTGTGGAGAGGTCTTACAAGGCTAGTTTCTAGGGGTTTTGATGAGCGACTGGGTGATGCAGATATTATGGTAGACTCCCCAACAGTTGGAAAAGTAATCTTAAGAATCTTTAGCTCATTTAGCCACATATTCATGGGAGTGTAGAATAATTGGCAAAGAAGTTATGTTTCTCTAGGGTGATAATTCTCAGAGAGAAGTATGTGTGAAAACTCCCAAAGAAGCAGCAAACGTGGAAGGAAAACTATAGAAACAGGGGGAAAAAAACAAAAAAAAATGAACAATTTTAAATTGGGAGTCAGGCTTCTGAGGCTTTTAAGTGTATTGGTTTAGATGTTAAGCAGAGTAGGTCTAGAATAACAAATCAACAATCCTACTTGTAGAGTGTTAATCTCACCCCAGTTCATTGTCTTTCTATGGCGACCTAATACAATGTTATATTTTATACCTAAAGAAGAAACAGAGCAATTGAGGTGCTTGAATACTCAGTTGAACTGGTTGTGCACTCAGGCTAGAGCAGATGCTAGTTCTGATGTACTGAAGTTAAGGTTTTTTTATTCATCCATGGAATGTGGGCGTCACTGGCTAGACCAGCATTTATTGCCCAACCCTAATTGCCCTTGAGAAGGTGGTGGTGAGCTGCCTTCTTGAACTGCTGCAGCCCATGTGGTGTAGGTACACCCACAGTGCTGTTAAAGGAGTTCCAGGACTTTGACCCAGCGACAGTGAAGGAATGGCAATATATTTCAATGTCAGGGTAGTGAGCTGCTTGGAGGGGATCTTCCAGGGTGGTGTTCCCATGTGCCTGTTACCCTTGTCCTTCTAGATGGTAGCGGTCGTGGGTTTGGAAGATGCTGTTTAAGGAGGCTTGGTGAGTTCTGTAAATAAATATAAAAATGTGTAAAAATTAACTCCAAAACTGTCAACTACTTACTTTCTGGAGTAAAACACAAGAGCCAGATAATGACCATCTCCAACAAGAGACAATCCAAGCTTCTCCCCTCCATATTTAGTATGTAACAACCTCTGAATCCCCCACAGTCAATATATTGGATGTTACCATTGACCAGAAATTTAACTGGAACAGCCATATAAATACCATATAAATACTAGAAGAACAGTCAGAGGCTGGGAATTAACCTACCTGCTGACTCCCCAAAGCCCCTCAATGAGGCACAAGTGAAGAGTATGATGGAACTCAGTTACCTGAATGAGTGCAGCTCCAACAATATTCAGAAGCTCAACACCATCCAGCCAAGACAGCCTGCTTGATTGGCACATTCATTCCCTCAACCACCTAACAGTGGCAACAGTACATCTACGCGATTCACTGCAGCAACTCCCCAAGGTTCCTTCAACAGCACCTTCCAAATCTGTAATCCCTACCACGTAGAACAAGAAGGGCAGCAGATGCATGGGAATATCACCACTGCAAGCTCCCCCCTAACTCTCACAACATCCTGACTTGGAAATAAATCACCATTCCTTCGCTGTTTCTGGAGCAAAATCATGAAACCTCTCCCTAACAGCACTGTGGGTGCACCTACACCACCAGGACTGCAGTGGTTCAAGAATACGGCTCACTACTACCTTCTCAAGGTGAATTAGAGATGGGCAATAAATATTGGTCTTGCAAATATTGCCCACATCCCATAAATAAATTGAAAAAAGATTTGATGGAACATCTTAAGGGAGGAGAGAGAGCTAGGGAGGCCCAAAGGATTGGTGAGAGAATTTCAGAACTTCCACAGTAAGAAGCACAGCCATTAGAAGCTGATCAGTGATCTGATATTTGTCTCCTGTGAGAATGACAATACTCTGCTTTGGTTAGCAAATAGGGAAAGATCAAAATATTTTTGAGCTATTATTAGTAATCTTTGTTAAAAAACCTGATTTTGCCATGGAAGGACATAACAAGTATACTTGCGTGCAATGAACTTTTTATTGCTGAGGATCTTTGAGGACTTGCATTTAATTGAGGTTTAACAGTACATTGGATTCATATCATAGAATGGTTACAGCAGACAGGAAACCATTCAACTAATTATGTCTATCCCAGCTCTCTGTAAAAGCAACTCAGCCATCCTATTCCCTCTACCCCTAGCTCTGCATTTTTTTCTTTTCACGTGCTTATTAAATTCCCCTTTGAAAGCCGTGATTGAATCTGCCTACTGCACATTCTCAGGCAGTGCATTTCAAATCCTGACCACTCACTGTGTAAAAACGTTTTACCTTGTTACCATTGGTTCTTTTGCCAATTGACCTTAAGTCCATAGTCCTTTTGGTTTTCAACTCTTCCACCAACGGGGACGATTTTTCTCTATCTACCTTTGTCTAGACACCTCATAATTTCAAATACCTCGATCAAATCTCCTCCCAACATTTCTCTAAGAATACTCCAGCTTCTCTAATCTACCCATGTACCTGGAATCTTTCCTGTAAATCCTGTTTGCACCCTCGCTAAAGCCTTCACATGCTCCTTAACATGCAGTACCTAGAATTGGACACATTCTCCAAGGCCAAACTATTATTTTATGAAGGTTCAATGTGACTTCTTTGTTTCTGTATTCTATTCCTCTATTTATAAAGCTTGGTAACCCATAACCTCTTTCTCAATGTACCCTGCCATCTTCAATGATTTGTGCACATGTACCCCAGGTCTCTCTGTTCTAATACCCCTGCCCCCCCGCCCCCCCCAGTTTAGAATTGTACTCTTTATTCTCTCGTTCTTCCTACCGAAAGTATCAGTTTACCTGCCACATGTCCACCCCTTCCACCAGCCCATCAATGTCCTCTTGGAGTCTATTGCTATTCCCTTTACAGTTCACAAGTTTTGCGTCATCTTCAAATCTTGAGATTGTGCCCTGTACACCAAAGTCTAAGTCCTTGGTATTAATACTAAGCCCTGAGGAATACTGCTGTATACCTTCCTCCAGTCTGAAAAACAACTGGGCACCACTACTCTTAGTTTCTTGTCTGTCATCCAACTTTATATATGTTGCCACTGTCCCTTTTGTTCAACACTTGGGATTGCTAAATTTCTTACATCTGGCCTAATTTCTATCCCTTCTGGCACTAGTCAAGTTGGGAAAAGTAATAGAGATAATTATCATGCCTTAAATCAAATGGATTTGAGTATTAGTTAACTTGAAATTCGTTCACTTTGAGCAGATATTTTCTTTGTATTGTATGCTCATCTTGGGCTTGCGTGGAAATTAAAAATCAATCCCCTATACTGATTATAAATCACATTTTTAAATAAGGACTGAACATCCCTGCTTGCTATTTGTTTAAGTACACTTTTTAAATCAGAGTTTCTGGTTCAAAGCTGTGCTGCTCTCAAAGTATTAATATTTAACAGTTTGCAGTGCAATTTCTCGATCAGTAAATAAGATTACACTTATCTTCCTCTCACCTCATCTTCCGATTGGGCACTTTACAGCCTTCCAGACTTAATATTGAGTTCAGCAACTTCAGATCATGAATTCTCTCCACCATCCTCACTCCTCACCCCCTTTTGATCCCCTTTTTTCAAATATTTATTTTTAAAATTTTTATATATACGTTTTTTTCCCACCTATTTCTATTATTATTTTTAAAATGTATTCCATTCATTGTTTTATCCCCACCTTTTAGCCTATTTTGATCCTTGTTCCCACACCATCCCCTCCCCCCCACCACACCCCCACTAGGGCCATCTGTCACTGGTTCATCCTGCTTTCTACTCTTAATGTCACCATTAGCACCTCCTTTAGCCAGAATCACCACCATCTACACCCCTTCGACCTTTTGTTTATGACATCTTTTGCAATCTCTCCTTTGCCTCCATCTATCACTGGCCTATCCAGCTTCTATACTATAAATTCTATGATCCGGATCTTGCAGTCAGTGGCAGAGCGGGATTGCATGCCACTGACCACATTTGAAACTGCAGTTTTACCTTTTTACTCCGACAAATATTTCATTGCCACTTTGAAAACTACTGCTATTTTCACAACTGTATGTTTACGTGAGTGCCTCCAACCCTCTTATACAATATATATTTCACCACATTTCTACTCTTTATTTCTGAAGAACTGTCATCTGGACTCGAAACATTAACTCCTTCTCTCCACAGATGCTGTCAGATTTGCTGAGTTTTCCCAGCAATTTTAGTTTTTGTTTCATATTTCCAGCATCTGCGGTATTTTGCTTTTATTATAATAAGATTACACTTATTGTTTTTGATTTTAATCTTAGCAAATTGTAATTCATTTTCTGGTTCTCTGCTTTATTATAATCATATTTCAAAAGCCTTTTGAAACTCACTATCTTATTTATTTTTATTTCCTTCAAAGCTTCTGACCTTTTATCCTCTGTCTCCAATCTCAGTTCTGTGCTGAATTCTTTGGCCGTGCTTTCAGGCCCATGCCATGCTTAAGATGGAAGATGGCCATGAGAGCATGGAGTTCAGTTTCCGCTGTCTTTTGCTGTGCTCTGATTGCATGTGAGACTGGGAATTTGATGCATGTTGGAAAGAAAGTGCAAACCAGCGTTTTTCCATTCCAAGCAAAAGGCACTTAAGATCTCTAAGGCAAAGCAGTGTCCTCCTTATAATCTGCGCTCAAACATTCTGCAAAAATAGTTTTTAGTCGTGCATGTAATTTTAAAATTCAGCTTTCAGTTAACAGTTACATTTGGCGCTCACGCGAACATACAGCTGTGAAAATAGCAGGAGTCTTCAAAGTGGCAATGAAATATTTGTCAGCCTAAAAAGGTAAAGCTGCAGTTTCAAATGTGGTCAGTGGCGTGCAATCCTGCTCTGCCACTGACTGGAAGATCCGGACCACAGAATTTATAGTATAGAAACTGGATGCTCAGCCTAACTAGTCTATCTCGCTCCACAAGATCCTTTTCCCACTGCTCTTCATCTAACCCTGTCAGTTTAATGTTTTACTGCTTTGTGCAATTTGTAATTATCTGACTTCCCCCTTAAATTACCTAATCTGTTTTATTTTTAGTATTGGTTTGAAAAAGGAGTGTGGACTAGGACTGTACCGTGCACAACCAACCAACATTGAGGTATCTGGTTTCATCCAGCTCTTCAGAAGGGAGAGCTCCTTGCTCTCTGTAAATAACATAAGATCTTGATTGTGCCGTAATTATCAGAAAAAGCAGATGGACCAGAACACAGTGCAGAGCTCCCTCAGCACTGCACTGGGATTATTAGACTGGGTTATGTACCCTGGAATGATCTTGAATCCACAAACCTCTAATCCACCAATGAGAGAGTTACCAATTGAGCAAAGCTGGCACACATATCCTATAACAGTGATTAAGCGTCCTTGTTTAAGAATCTCCTTAGAGCTCATCCATCCTGAAAGGCTGTACATTCCCTCTATCAGTGTATCCCATTGTTTCTAAAATAATTAACAGCGTTTTTATCTCCTTTATTCCACATCAAACTCTATCCCAAGTATTGCTTTCTCTTTCAGGTCCCACTTATCTCCAGAGAGGCCAACCACTTCTTTCAGGCAGGCATTTTGGTCGCGCTTAGCAGTAAGACTCTGTTAAAGTTGTGGTGATTGATTGTGTTATGAGCTCAAAGAGTACATTGCTTCTAGTACAATGTCTTTAATAGAGCTGAATGTAGCTTCACTGCCCCAACCTGTGCCTCATGGCAGAGGTCACATGACTATAGCAAACCAGGTGGGGCCTTTAGTATAGAATTTCATTTCAATCCCAAACATCCCCCTTTTTTATAACAAACAAAAGACAAATTTACAAGCACCATCATGTGTAACTGTGAGTCCCCCAAGTTACACACGATACACCCAGTGTTCTCATGCATTAACAAACTGTTCATTATTCTCATCAGTCTCTGCACATGCATTGCATGCATAGTCGTTGAAGCAAACTACAGAACAGGACTACTTGCATGGCAAATAGCATAAGCAACAAGCGACAGAAAGAGCTAAGCAATTCCACAACCAAAGGATCAGATTTAAGCTCTGCAGTCCGGCCACATCTAGTCGTGAATGGCGATGGACAATAAAACAACTCACTGGAGGAGGAGGCTCCACAAATATCCCCATCCTCAATGGCACATCAGTGCAGAACATAAAGCTGAAACATTCGCAACAATCTTCAGCTAGAAGTGCCAAGTGGATGGTCCATCTTGGCCTGTTTGGGAGGTCCCCAGCATCACAGATGTCAGTCTTCAACCAATTTGATTCACTGTGACATCAAGAAACGGCTGAAGGCACTGGATGCTGCAAAGGCTATGGGCCCTGACAATATTCTGGCAATAGTGCAGAAGGCTTGCACTCCAGAACTTGCTGCATCTCCAGCCAAGCTGTTCCATTGCAGCTACAACACAGGAATCTACTCCGCAATGTGTAAAATTGCCCAGGTATGCCCTGTATTCAAAATGCAGGACAAATCCGACCCAGATTACCGCCAGTTACCACCCCATCAGTCTACTCTCGATCATTAATAAAGTGATGGAAGGGGTCACAAACAGTACTATCAAGCGACATTTGCTTGGTAATAACCTGCTCGTTGATGCTCAGTTTAGGTTCTGCCAGGATTTCTCAGTTCCTGACCTCATTCAGCCTTAGTTCAAACATGGACAAAAAAGCTGAACTCCAGAGGCGAGTTGAGAGTGGCTTCTTGACATCAAGGCAGCATTTGACCAAGTGTGACATCAAGGAGCCCGAGCAAAACTGGAGCCAATGGGAATCGGGGGGGAAACTTTCCGCTGGTTTAAGTCACACCGAGCACAAAGGAAGATGGTTGTAGTTGTTGGAGGTCAGTCATCTCAGTTTCAGGACGACGAGGATTCCACCACATGGAAGTGCCCCTCCAAGCCATTCACCATTCTGACTTGGAAATATATTGTTGTTCCTTCACTGTTACTGAGTCGAAATCCTCGAACTTCCTCCTTAACAGCGCTTTGAGTATACCTACACCACATGGACAGTAGCAGTTCAAGAAGCTCACAAGCAAAAACAATAGCCAGCACTCTTTCTCAATCTGAGCGTAGTGTCGTCCCGTTTGCATTAGTACCCTGGATGCAAATGCGCTTCCTTGTCCTTGCTACATTGTTGTTCCCCCACGGCCTATCTCATTGTCATTGATGTCATAGTACTTCAGCACTGGCAGTGTCATCACTAGTTGTTGCCCCAATACCACTGCACATCCTTGGCGTAAAGAGGTCACACTCCGACGACAAATTGAGTAAAAATTTTGCAAAATAGTTCATGAATCCAACAAATTGTTGCACTGCTTTCACACCTGTTGCTCACTGTATTGCTGCTACAGCTCTCACCTTTTCAGGATCTGGGTGAAGACCTTTTGCTGTACATGACCTATGTACTTGACTTCAGACATCTTCAGTTCCAATTTTTCTTGTTCAGCTTCAGGTTCATCTGGCGAGCTTTCTCTCTCTCTCTCTCTCTCTCTCGCTCTCTATCAGCTGCACTAGATTCTAATTGTGGTCAGCAATGGCCTCTTCCATTGTGTCTCCACATCCATAGATGAGCAGATTATCCTTTATAGCTTCCACTTTGGGAAGATTGCTGACTGTCTCATGCTGTCTGAGTTGATACTCTTCTGGAGCCGTGGAAATGTCAAATGGCATGCACAATCATCTGTATCTCCCAAACAGTGTTCAGATCGTCGTTAGAAAACTGCTGCTTTCATCCAGTTTCACTTGCCAAAAGTCATCCTTCGCATCTAGGGTAGAGAAGATTTTTGCCTTGGCTAGTTGTGGCAAAATTCCTTTGTTAGTTAGCATGGGGTAGTGAGATCTCTTCAACACTTTATTTAAATGCCCTGGGTCTATGCATACTTTCAGCTTTCCCAGTTGTTTCACTGATGCAGTGCTGCTAATTCAGTCTCTACGAGTTGTTATTTTCTTGATTGCTCCCTTTTTTTCCAGCTCCTCTATCTTGTTTTTTTATGCTGGACTTGAGGGCAGCTGGAACTCTTCTCGGCTGATGCTGAATTGTTCTTATACTCTCATCCACTTTGGAAGATATTCACCAGGAAGACGCTGTAAACACATCTTTGAAGTCCTCTAGGGTCTGTCCACTGGTCAATGGTTTAGTGTGCTGTGAGACTTTGTAAATCTCTGGCACATTCAAGTTTACCAGTCCAAGCTTTAGACATATTCTGTCTGAGATGAGTGGCTTTTGCGTACCACCTATGATCTGGAACCCTAGATCTTCAATTGTGCCATTGCATTGGGCTGTCAGGTTAATTTGTCCTCAGCATGAGTTTTGTGCCATCAATATAGCCTCACCCTTACTTTCGAGTTCTTCATTTTTGGATCGCCATGTTGAACCACTTCACGCAGGTCTATGAAGGTCATGATGTTGCATGACACACGAGTGTCTGTCTGACACTTCGTGTTCACTTGGTGCTCTCTTTCTACAGTCATCATTCTAATAGTCACAAACCATTTATTACCTATAGATTTGACAGAACCAACTTGTTGTATGGTATATAGTGATTTGTCAGACTCTTTGGCTGATATCTCTCCAGTGGTGATCTGTATAGGCTTATTTTGCTTCTTTCTAGCCAAATACTTGTGTGCAAAAATGATTCAACCTCTTTCAGTTAGAACACTGCTTTCCCCATGCTGGAAATGTCTTCTTTTTCTTTGTCTGATGTCCTCCGCAGTATTTGCATCCTTTTCCTTGCCCTTGATTGTTCTGCTCTTTCGGCCGGGAATGTTTATCAGCACAATGCAAAGCCTGGTCTGTTCTGCCATACATATGCTCTAGCTGACTTTTTACAATTTCTGTGCTTCCAAACATGCCAAACACTTTCTTATCCTCCTTCAGTAGACTTGTCTCATTGCAGGCTCTCCTATACCTGAGACAATCACATCTTTAACGAGATCACCTTTTAGTTGCTTGAATTCACAGGATTCTGCAAGTCATGTTACTGCAATCACACGCTGATCAATAGGCTCTTTTTCACCTTGAGTCCTAATGTTGAACACAAGATCATCAACTCATAAGATAAGTTCACTTGGAGTTCAAAGCATGCTTTCAAGATTTCCACCATCTGTTTTTTTTGTTCTTCAAAGGGATTTAGGGTGGAATCCAAACCCACGACCACTACCATCTAAAAGGACAAGGGCAGAAGATAGATGGGAACACACTCCTGGAAGTTCCCCTCCAAGTCACTCACCATCCTGACTTGGAAATATATTGCCGTTCCTTCACTGTCGCTGGGTCAAAATCCCGGAAACCCTTCCTAACAGCACTGTGGGTGTATCTACACTACATGGACTGCAGCGGTTCAAGAAGATAGCTCACCACCACCTTCTCAAGGGAAACTAGGGATGGGCAATAAATGCTGGCCCAGCCAGCGAAGCCCACCTCCTGTGAATGAATAAAAAAATAATATGCTTTGTTGCAGTCTCTCCCCAACAGTGTTAAAAGTGTTGCTACTCATTTTGGCTCATGCCTGTTAATCAAATCTCATAGTTTTGCCATTGTAAGTGGAAAAGCTGCCAGTTCTTCTGCATATCACCTTTCACTTTGACATGAGCTGGGAGAGGAAATTAGCAGCCATTTTGGCTCACACTGTTTGTTTGCTTTCCTTTTCAGTGGCTTTCGGTGGTTTCTCTTGGCAGCTTTCTGCAGCTCTGAACATTTCTGTGTTCCTCTTTAGTGGCTGTGGCTTCCCTCCAGCTTTTCAAAACTCAATCTCAGTTCCACTTCTGACACCATGTTATGAACTCAAAGAGTACCTTGCTTCTTATACAATGCCTTTATTAGAACTGAATGTAGCATGGCTGTCCCCAGCCTGTGCCTCATGGCAGAGGTCCCACAACTAGAAAAAGCCAGGTAGGATCTTTAGTACATGATTGTATTTCAATCCCAAGCAGATTTCTGGTGTTAAAGGAGCAGTTAAGGCTCTAAAATGAAAGGGAGTTGTTATATTGACAGGAAACCACAGCGCCTGCCTGAAAGAAGCAGTTAGCCTTGTTCTCGCACACATCAAAGTCCGAATAGTCTAATTGCAACACATGTGTCTGACCAGGAGATGCAATTTTTTTGTGTGTAGTGGAAGCAGCAGTATTCCTCCTAGGGGGGAGGTGATGGCGGAGTGGTATTGTTACTAGACTAGTAATCCAGAGACCCAGGGTAATGCTCTGGGGACCCGGGTTCGAATCCGGCCATGGCAGATGGTGGAATTTGAATTTAATAAAAATGTGTAATTAAAAGTCTAGTGATGACCATGAAACCATTGTTGATTGTCGTAAAGACCCATCTGGTTTACTAATGTCCTTTAGGGAAAGAAATCAGCCGTCCTTCCCTGGTCTGGCCTACATGTGACTTCAGAGCCACAGCAATGTGTTTGACTCTTAAATGCCCTCTGAAATGGCCTAGCAAGCCACTCAGTTGTATCAAACCACTACAAAGTCACAAAAAAGGAACAAAATGCTAGACCACCTGGCAAGCACACAAGGGTGCAGAATGTACTCTGGGTGGGGGACTTCAATGTCCATCACCAAGAGTGGCTCGACAGCACCACTTCTGACCGAGCTGGCCAAGTCCTAAAGGACAAAGCTGCTAAACTGGGTCTGTGGCAGGTGCTGAGTGAACCAACAGGAGGGAAAAACATACTTGACCTCGTCCTCACCAGCCTGCCTGCTGCAGATGCATCTGTCCATGACAGTATCGGTAGGAGTCCTTGTGGAGACTGCACAGTCCTTGTGACTGAAGTCCCGCCTACATATTAAGGATACCCTCCATTGAGCTGTGTGGCACTACCATCGTGCTAAATAGGATAGATTTCGAACAGATCTAGCAACTCAAGACTGGGTATCCCTGAAACGCTATGGGCCATCAGCAGTAGCAGAATTATACTCTAACACAATCTGTAACATCATGGCTCAGTATATCCCCAACTCTACCATTACCATCAAGCCAGGGGATCAACCCTAGTTCAATGAAGAGTGCCAGGAGCATTTCCAGACACACCTAAAAATGAGGTGTCAACCTGGTGAAGTTATAGCATAAGACTACTTGCATGCCAGACAGCGCAAGAAGAAATTGATAGACAGAGCTAAGCAACCTCACAACGAATGGATCAGAGCTAAGCTCTGCAGTCCTACCACATCAGTCGTGAGTGGAGGTGGACAATTAAACAACTTACTGAAGGGTGTGGCTCAACAAATTCCCCCATCCTCAATGATGGGGGAGCCCAGCACATCAATGCAAAAGATAAGACTGAAGCATTTGCTACAATCTTCAGCCAGAAGTGCCAAGTGAACGATCCACCTAGGCCTCCTCCGGAGGACTCCAGTATCATAGATGCCAGTCTTCAACCAATTCGATTCACTCCATGTGATATCAAGAAACAGCTGAAGGCATTAGATACTGCAAAGGCTATGGGCCCTGTCAATATTCCGGCAATAGTACTGAAGACATGTGCTCCAGAACTGGCTGCACCCCTAGCCAAGCTGCTCCAATACAGCTACAACACTGGCATCTACCTGGCTATGTGGAACATTGTTGAGGTATGTCCTGTACACAAAATGTAGGACAAATCCGACCCGGCCAATTATCACCCCATTAGCCTACTCTCGATCGTCAGTAAAGTAATGGAAGGGGTCATCAACAGTGTTATCAAGCGGCACTTCTTAGCAAAAACCTGCTCACTAACACCCAGTTTGGGTTCCACCAGGGCCACCCAGCTACTGACCTCATTACAGCCTTGGTTCAAACATGGACAAAAGATCTGAACTCCAGAGGTGAGGTGAGTGTGACTGTCCTTGACATCAAGGCCGTATTTGACCGAGTGTGGCATCAAGGAGCCCTAGCAAAACTAGAGTCAATGGGAATCAGGGGGAAAACTCTTCACTGGTTGGATTCATACCTTGCACAAAGGAAGATGGTTATGGTTGTTGGAGGTTAGTCATCTCAGCTCTGGGACATCACTGCAGGAGTTCCCCAGGATAGTGTCCTCTGCCTAACCATCTTCAGCTGCTTCATCAGTGACCTTACTTCCATCATAAGGTCAGATGTGGGGATGTTCGCTGATGATTTTACAACGTTCAGCACCATTCGCAACTTCTCAGATATTGAAGCAGTCCATGTCCAAATGCAGCAATACTTGGACAATACCCAGGCTTGGGCTGACAGGTGGCAAGTAACATTCATACCACACAAGTGCCTGGCAATGCCTTCAGCTGTTTATTGATATCACGTGGAGTGAATCGAATTGGCTGAAGACTGGCATCTGTGATACTGAGGACCTCAGGAGGAGGCTGAGATGGATCATCCACTCTGCACTTCTGGCTGAAAATTGTAAGCAAATGCTTCAGTCTTATCTTTTGCACTGATTTGCTGGGCCCCTCCATCACTGAGGACGGGGATATTTGTGGAGCTCCTCCTTCAAGAAGTTGTTTAATTGTCCACCACCATAATTCGTGACTGATGTGGTAGGACTGCAGAGCTTAGATTTGATCTATTGGTTGTGGGATTGCTTAGCTCTGTCTATCGCTTTCTGCTTATGCTGATGGCATGCAAGTAGTACTGTGCTATAGCTTCACCAAGTTGACAGCTCATCTCCAACAAGAGAAAATCTAACCATCGCCCCTTGACGTTCAATGGCATTAACATCACTGAATTCTGGGGGGTTACCATTGACCAGAAACTGGACTGGACTCGCCATATAAATACTGTGGCTACAAGATCGGGTCAGCAGCTCGGAATTCTGCAACATGTAACTCACCTCCTGACTTCCTAAAGCCTGTCAACCACCTATAAGGCACAAGTCAGGAGTGTGACGGAATGCACACCACTTGCCTGGATGAGTGCAGCTCCCGCAACACTAAAGAAGCTTGACAGCATCCAGGACAAAGCAGCCCACTTGATTGGCACCCCTTCCACAAACATTCACTCCCTCCATCACCAACGTACAGTAGCAGCAGTGTATACCATCTACAAGATGCACTGCAGGAATTCACCAAGGCTCCTTAGACAGCACCTTCCAAACCCACAACCACTACCATCTAAAAGGACAAGCGCAGCAGACACATGGGAACACCACCACCTGGAAGTTTCCCTCCAAGTCACTCACCATCCTGACTTGGAAATATATCGCTGTTCCTTCACTGTCACTTGGTCAAAATCCTGGAACTCTGCCCCCCAACTTTAACAGCACTGTGGGAGTACCTACAACACATGGACTGCAGCGGTTCAAGAAGGCAGCTCACCACCACCTTCTCAAGGGCAGCTAGGGACGGGCAATAAATGCTGGCCTAGCCAGCGAAGCCCACATCCTGTGAATGAATAAAAAAAAGTTTTTTTAAAAACTGGGCTGCTGGCAACCCAAGCTCAGCATCACGTTTCCTTCCTCCCTGCACCTCTGAGTATCTGCTGGAATAACAACCAGCTGATCCAGAGGCTGAAGAGTTCGGCGCTTGCAGTTCACCTGTCAAATTCACATGAGGCCAGTGCCTCAAAATCACAGCCAACACTTTGCCACTGGAAGTGGCAGCTTGCCAGCCTCTTCAATCTGTCACTCAAAAGTTCTATTGATGAAAACCACTTCAGATATCAGTCCTACTTCTGCCTTTATTGGATAGAGAAAGGGAATTGCAGTTCATATCTTTAAAAAGACAATGGCTTAGAAATCTCACCAAAAGCTCTTTGCACAAATTCAGGCTAATGGCATAAGAGAACATGTAGCAGCACGGACAGAAAATGCTGGCCTCGCTTTTCCACAGGATGTTATTGATGCAGAGACCATTGTACCTTATAGGGGATGATTGGGTGAATATTTGAAACAGAAGAAGTTACAGAATTCTATGGAGCAGGACAGTGTCTTTAGTTTCAGATAGTGTTGGCAAAAAGCTAATGGAGGATATGAGTTGATGATCTTATTCTGTTCTCTAAATTTACATGGTTCTTTTATCTGTCCCCTTGTCCTGCTGTAATTTGGATTTTAAGTGGTTCAGGTCTAACTTTTCCATCATGCTGAAAAGCCTAAGGCCTGATTTTTTCGTTTGTTGGGCACGTGCGATCGTCAGGCTCAGGAGTGGACCGGAAATGGGCTCCCGATCACGATTTCACACTGAGTGGCTACTTAATGTACTGCTGGTGGGGTGGGAAGAGGGCGGGCGCTGATGTCACCGTGGGTGCTGGTGAGCACTTCCAGTGAGCGCCCTCAGGGAGCTGCAGACCTTCATAGAATAAAGAACGCGACAGAAGTGCTGCAGAATATGTCCTTGCAGCACAATCAAGCACCTGAAAGCATACCTCATTAAAAAAGATACCCAGATATTTCTTTTTATTTTATTCTCCCCCAGAGATTTCATCCCACCTGGATCAAGGTTTGAGCAAAAATGTAAAGGCCTCCAGGCCTATTAGCCCACCTGCCAACTGTAAAAGTGGGTGGGCCACAAAAAATCACTTTCAGTTGCCTCCTTAATGGGCTTAATTGCCTGCTTATTGTTGGCGGGCGCTCTTCCGACTGCCGCACATGCCCGCAGAGCGAGATAACTCAAGTGTGTGATGATGTCGGAACGCTCACTCAACATCACCTCGTGCTATTTTGCGGGCAGATGGGTCGGGCGCACACCTGCCCGCAGGACTTAAAATTCTGGCCTAAGGTTCTCCAGTGTCTGATATGAAGGATTAGTCGCTTCTCTGAAACATCACCAGTGCTATAATGTCTCAGTGACCCTAACTAGACTCAATACATGAGATATGGCCTAAACATTGCACTTCAATTTGAGCATGAGAAGCTATGACTTTATATCCTACTGTTTTGCCTTTATAGGTCTTTATTCGGTTTACTTCCTTGATTGTTTTCTTGCCGTGATTGGACATGTGTGTCAAGTCTACTAAAACCCTAGATAACCATTTATTTTACCCTACTGTACTTGAATATAATTCAAGGAATGCTCGCTATAATATAGTGGTATATTCTGTTGTTTCCCTGTGTATGAGAAACTGCAGTGAGCTAAATACATTTTCCATGCAATTGTGGATTGTAGTATTCAGTGACCCTCACATGAGTTTTGTTGTTTAGATTTAATAATCTTTCCTCAGAATACATGATATTGGTTTAGCATTGGTAGTCAGCACAAGTAATTGAAAAGCATTACTTCATCTAAGTGAATTATTATTTTCTGCTTACACTTACATGAAATAACACTTTGTTCAGGCAGCAAAATTATTGTCCCTGCCCACAGAAGAAATAACATTTTCCCACCACACCTCATAAAAGCAGCTGTTAATAAAATAATGCGATGCAGTCTTGGAGCTTTAGGAGCCTGCATTCAGCATTAATGACAAGACACATTCATGCTTCTGAGTATTGTAAAAAACAAATCATCTCTTCATCGTAGGTTTGCCTAATGGTTTCATCAATAAAATATATTCCTTTCCTGCATGTGGCCCATAATCCTCCCTCTATAAATATACTAAACCTCGCCGAAATGACTTGAAGCTGCTGACGAACTAGGACCATTTCAGCAACAAAGCAATGCCTTGTGAAAATGAGTTGCAAAAAATTGTGTTCCTAGTTCTCAAATAGCACAACGCCATGCAAACCACTTCTGATTTCGCTGTTACATCTCTTTATAAGTGGCTGTGTACTCAATGGACATTTAGTACCATTCTACGATTGTACCAACCAATAGAAACAAGAGGTTGTGGCAGAAATTAAAATCATTTTAATCTTTGAGGGTTTTTTCTGAGCACTGGGCATATTACTGGATTAATAGCAACCAAAGAAAGGAGTCCTTAAAGAATAGTGAAATGATATTCTCCAATAATTTAAGGGAGAATTTTAATGGTGTATGTGAAAGTTACCCCATAATGCAGCCACGTGCATTGAATTTGTAGTCAACTCTAATCTTTGCTCTAAAAAAATGAGAGTGGTAGGAGAGATTTTCTCTTGAACATTCTCATTAAATTCATATTATGCATATAAGAAGAAGGTAACTATTTATGAGCATACAGAATTGACAGGCAGAAAAATACTAGTTGGTTTAGCAGGCCTGTCCCATGTCCCACCATGTCTCCGTTGCCTCCCCTGCAGCTATGTAGTCTCATGAGAGAGAGGCAACTAGGAAAAACGCAGGGCCAATAAGGGAAAAATACTCTTCAAAATCCCCCTCCCTCAGGCAATTGAAACTAGTCCCAAAGATCTCACAGACCAAATGTTATCAATAAAGACACATATGTTCTAAATAGTATGATATCTGCACCAGTCAAGAACCAATTCATCCTCCTCTTGGAAGCATACAAAGGATCAGCACCAGCCAGACCAGCTGGTAATTTTGTCACCATTAGTGAATAGAGGGTCCCAGTTTCATTATTCCCTCTGTATTCTTTTGGGGAATTTGAATCTTTTGTATCCTGAATAGAATTTCTTATTTCTTATCAAAAACAAAAAATGCTGGAAAAGCTCAGCAGGCCTGACAGCATCTGTGGAGAGAAAGACAGAGTTAACGTTTCGAGTCCGTAAGACTCTTCTTCAGAACCGAAAGGACTTTAGAAATTCCAGCGTTTTTTGTTTTTGTTTCAGATTTCCAGCATCCGCAGTATTTTGCCTTTTTCTTATTTCTTATGTTTTTGTTTAATTGCATTATCTTCATCTTTTAAAAGGGCACTGAAGGATGAGTATTTGTAACTTTTTTTTTGCTTGTGTGCTTTTTAAGTAAGGGCAGCATCAGTCTGGGCTGACTGACAGGCAGTAGAAAGGGAACTAGGAGAGTGACAGTGCTGGGAGTTTGAATGCTGTCAACCAAAGAGGGGACAGCAGATTTGTGCTTCACATTAATGCCACCATTCCCTTATGAGCCATTCTGCCCTGTAAGAGAGAAGGAAGGATATCAGTGATTTTGTGTTGCACTGTGTCTGGGTGATATGCCTACCACAGCTGAATTGCCAGAGATAAATGGAAGCTGTGGGAACTGGGTTTGAGGCTGTCATCATTGTAAGGTGTGTGCGGGTGAGGCAGACATGTGGATGTTAGGCCTGAGCACTGATTGCTATGAACTGCTGATGGGTGAGTAATGGTAGTATGGTGTATTGAGCAGAGTAAGAGTTTGGTAGTGCAGTAGATGGTAGATGCATCCATTTTTATCAGTTTTTGACTTCTGGTGCCTCAGTGATAGCGAGACGAGATATTTGAGTCTAGCACAATATTCAACTATGACACATATTGAAGCTGCATTTGCTAACCTTGACCACCTATAAGAGGTCAAGGAACCTCTTGCAGGACTGTCGCCAGGTACTCAGGGCTAGACTCTGGGCATTCATCTCTCTGACCACTTTCTTCCACTCCCTTCTGAGAACTTGCTTTAAGAGCCCATTGACCCCATGCGGAAATATGACTCTTTCTCCCTGTCTGCCTCTGCCACTTCTTAGGGACATAATACTTAGGAGCAGGAGTAGGCCATCCACCCCTTCAAGCCTGCTCCGCCATTCAATAAGATAATAGCTGATCTGATTGTGGTCTTGAATCCACTTAGCCATCTGCCCCCCTTAACCCTTGACTCCCTTGTCCACTAAAATCTGTCTAACTCTGCCTTGAATAAATTTTAATGACCCAGCCTCCATTGCTTCCTGGGGAAGAGAATGAGACAAGCTAATGACCCTTTGAGAGAAAAAAAAAATCTCCTCATCTCTGTCATAATCGGTGGACCTATTATTTAACTGTGTTCCCTGGTTTTAGTCTCTCCCACAAGTAGAACATCCTCCCTCAAATCCCCTCAGGATCTTATATGTTTCCATAAGATCACCTCTCATTCTTCTAAACTCCAGTGGGTACAGGCCCAACCTGTTAAAAACTTTCTTCATAAGTTAAACTCCTCTGCTCAGGAATGAGTCGACTGAATCTTCTCTGTATTGCTTCTAATGCAATTATATCTTTTTTTTTCAAATGAAGAGACCAAACTGTACACAGTATTCCAGATGTGGGTGCGCCAAGGCCCTGTACACCTGCAGTAAAACTTCCCTACATTTTTATTCCACTCCCCTTGCAATAAATACCAATAGTCTATTTGCCTGCCGAATCAGGGTTGTACCTGCATACTAACTTTTTGTGATCCGTTTACCAGGACAGCCAGATCCCTTTGTACCACAACGTTCTGCAATCTCTCTCCATTTCCTATTCTTCCTGCCATAGTGGACAAGCTCACATTTTCTCACATTATACTCCATCTGCCAAATTTTTTCCAATTCACTTACACTGTCTATATCCCTTTGTTGGCACTCTACCTCCTCTTGACAGCTTACTTTTCTACCTTTCTTGGTGTCATCGGCAAATTTAGCTACCATAAATTCAGTCCCTTCGTCCAAATTATTAATGCAGATTGTAAATAATTGAGGCCCCAGCACTGATCCCTGTGGCACTCTACTAGCTACTTCTTCTTAGGCAGTCCCTCAAGATCAAGGGTGACTTGTCCCATTCTGTTCCAATTGGTTCTCAGATGGCTGATAAGTCCAATGCACGATCTGCAGACTCTGCCACATGTGGGGGAGGTGGTGTTTGCAGGGTTGAGTACATGATTTGTTTGGAAGTTTGTGCGCTCCCTCCGATGCCTCAGCTTGGCCTCTGCACATTCCTAACAAAGCCTCTCAAGTGTTTGGTGCTTTCCAAAACAAACCTCCTTGGCTGGTCACAAGCCAGGGTCTCCCATGAGTCAGCAGGTATGTTTGATCTCTTCAGGGGTGCTTCGAGGACATCCCAAAAGTGTTTCTGCTGTCCTCCTGTCGTGACCGAATTCCAAGTAGAGCAGTTGTTTCAGGAATCTGGTGTCAGGCTTACAAATTACATGTCCTAACCAGCGGAACTGGTTTTGAGTGATTTGTGCCTCAGTGCTGGGCATATTGGCTTGGTGCAACCAGATTTGGTGGATATTGTGAAGGCATCTTTAGTGCTTTGAGTTGCCTGCTGTAGGTTGCCCAAGTCTCCGAAGCATATAGGAGTGAGGGGACCGGTAAACCATGACTTTAGTCTTGGGTTTGAGGTTCCATTTCTCAAATACTCTTTTCCTCAGTTGACCGAAGGCTGAACTGGGATATTGGAAGCAATGATGAATTTTGCCATTTCTATCAGGTCTACCGCTAAGGCCTCCAGCGCCACACCAGTGAATCTAGAAGCCCTTTCTCTTCCCCAGTGTTGCTTTTCAGCCAGTATCAGTGCAGGTAGTCTGTAGCAGCTCTCTTCCACTGAATAAAACTACTCTTTAAGAGGGGCAGACTGCATTTAAGAGCAGCTAGCTATACCATGTGAGATCAGCACATGAAACTCGGCTGCCTGCTGAGTGCTGAAGCAGCACAGATCCCAATTGATCCAGCGCTACAATCAGCTACAAACAAAGAGGCAGCAACAATGTGCTGCCTGTTTCAGTGGGTGCGAGAAGATTGTGAATCGTGACCCTCTCATCCAAAAGCAGGTGCAGACCAATTTTTAGCCCTCAATGTTTATCACTCAAAAGTATAATGATCACATCTCAATGAGTTGATTGCTGGGAAATAATTCATTCAGGACGATGATTATTTTTCTTTTTCAAATAAGTTTCTAACTGGAGTTTTCATCAGTTTTTGACTTCTGGGGCCACAGGGACAACAAGATGTGATTTTTGAGAATAGCTAACATTCAACCACTGACACATAAGTGTTGAATGCTGTTTTTGAGGCTTCAAAGTCAAGCTTAACCTTCAGTGAAATTTCAAAATGGTGAATTCCACTCCTCAAAACAAAAACTGCACTCACCGTTAATGTTGGAAAAGTGGGAATCATTGAGGGCATTTCTGGAATTACAGCAAGGAAATTAGCATGCTGTATTCACAGCTTTCTATCTGTTTATTTCCATTGATGGAAAATGGTATGAGCAACAGATTGGATACTAAACATTTACCTCATCATGCATCTCATCCACTGTTTAGCTAACAGCTCAGAACTCAGACAAAATGGCAGCTGTAATCAAGAGACTTTCATTGGATTTGTAAACATTTCCTTACCAAAGGAAGCATATGTTTGTCTTGGATGAAGCAAAACAGTGGTTCACTAGACTGGCCCCAACGAGAAGAGATTGGGCAGACTAGGCCTATGTTTCCTCAAATTTAGAAGAATGAGAGGTGATCTCATTGAAACATATAAAATCTTCAAGAGCTTGAACAGGGCAGATGCTGGGAGGATGTTTCTGCTTACTAGGAAGTCTAGAGTTAAGGGTTACAGTCTCAGAATAAGGGGTTAGTCATTTGGGACTGGGATGTGGGGAAATTTCTTCACTCAAAAGGTTTTGGATCTTTGGAATTCTCTATCCCAATCAAGTCAATGAATATGTTCAAGAGAAAGGTTGATAGATATTTGTATACTAAGGCATATGGAATTGTGTGGGAAGGTGTAGTTGAGGTATAAGATCAGCTATGATCGCATTGAATGGTGGAGCAAGCTCAAAGGGCTGAATGGCCTGCCTTTGCTTCTATTTCTTATCAGTATGCTAAAACCTGTTTTGAAAAGTGAACAAGGGAAATCAGTAAGCAATAAGATTACTGGGAAAACTCATGGATCATGGCACACTCCCTTTGAAATTTCTTCTTTTCCATTTTGACTTCGGACTGGTTAAGAACATGTTTTCTCTTTTGGAGCTGGCGTCAATGGAGGTCGTTTTTTTTGTTTTTACTGCCCAAGCATTCAGCAAAGCCCAGAAAGAAAATCTGATTGGGATGACTTCCATTAAATCAGTAAGAGGTGGCGTGAACTTTCCATCAGACTTTTCTTTCTGTGCTCTGCCCTCTGATACTGAATGCCTAGGCAACGAAGATGAAAATCTCCCCCATCATGATTTACTTGTGCACCTTCACTTCCATGCACAAGGCAGAACAATGTGGCACAGAGCTCCCTTCTGCTCTGAGCTAAATTTGCTGGTCTATTATTTGCTGTAAATGTTTTTTTTATAAATTAAGACTCTTGGAGAAATAATGGGGGAGGAATAGAAAGTAGCTCAGGAGTAAATGCAACAATTATTGTAGTAAGTGGGGTGAAGCTTGTAGGAAGAAACCGATTAATTCCATGGAATGAAAAATAACAGTTTAAATTTGCCCCACTTCAGTACATCCCATTTGTGCTGATTAGGTAATATGGAAAACAGGCCTTGAGAAGGTTGCAGTTCTGACATATCTTTGCACCTTAACTGCACAAATGTGATTGTGTTGAGGTAAAAGGCTCCAGATAGAAAGGTAACATATTTTATAATTTCTAATATGGAAATTAAGTTGTGTCCTTACTTAATTTTGCTTACAAAGAAAGTAAATATGCAACTTTTAAGTTCCCTCCTTTTTAATTGTTAGGGTTAAGTCAGGGGTTGGAATATTTGGAAAAAACTTTGAATGAACAGCACTGAACTATCTAAGAATCTTTGTAAGAACATGAGAAATAAAACAAATGCGGTAAACCAGACAGCCCGTTGAGCCCGCTCCACCATTTAGTACAATCATGGCTGATCTTTGGCATCAGCTGCACTTTCTTTCCTGTTCTCCATATCCCTCGATTCCCTGAGACACCAAAAATCTGATTGAGCAATGTGGGCATTGAAGGATTAAATTAAAGTCTGTCTGAATGCATTTTTGGAAACATTTTGTTTCTTTATCTGCACACCCAACACTGCAAATGCATTTGGAACAAAAATGTTAAAACTACTTTGCATGTAATGCTGTTGCATTACAAGATAGTCCAAAAACATACTCATTTTCCAAACCACAGAGATTGCTTGGATACAGTTTTTAAAAGCCATAGCTCAGATTCCCAGTGCTGAGCTTAATACTTACTATACTGAACTAGAGGATTATAGCTCTGTATGCTGGAAAGAAACCCTATCCTGTCAGAGTCCTTTCTGCCCAACAAACCATATTTTTAATGACTGCCTTATCAGTCTAGCCCTGAAGTTCTTTCATTCATGTGTGTAGTTGTACACATAATGGTCGATTGAACTCGTTATACCTCTACAGCAATCTCTCTGTAACCCACCCCCTCATTCCGCCTTCAACCCACTTTAAAAATGAAACACAAACAACTGGATGTGTGTCAGAAGCGTGACATACATAGTACATTTTAAAGCTTTGATAAAAATGATTTTATGAGGGAATTGCTCGTTTGCGACCTGGATCTCTCCTTTGGTCAAATTCCTGCTGACGATTTAACCAGTTGTTTCAATAATCTGTTAAGCCTCCACTCCTTGGAATTTTAACTGACTGGTGATGTTCGGAGAGCTACAACTGCAAAACCATTTGGTTTTCATGTCAGAAAACTTGTGTAGACTTAAGTCAGTGCTGCTTGGGTTTCTCATGTTCAGGCTTGACAAATAGTTGCCCATTCACCTAGGCCAAAATGTCAAAATTGGTGTGCAGTAACCATGAACTAGCCATGGATAGTTTATAGTCACTGCATGCATCAGTTGAGTTAAAATGGTGTCAGAACATTCAAACTTTGCCTTGCATTGCGTCAGTATTGTGCCGATTATACAACTAGTCTCAATTAAGCTGATGTCCTGCCAACCATTTTAGAAGAAAACTGTCTTGCTTAAGTAATTATTTTGTTGTTTCTCACCAGTTTTACCAAATAATTAAATCTCTCTGTTCCAGTGATGATGGATACCTTCCCCAAACTGCCTGCTTCCTCTCACCTTTAATGTTTTTTTTACAGTAATGTCACACTGTTGATTACCATTAATCTGTTCTCTTTTCTCCTTCATATCTTTCTTCCTTCTCCCAATGCCTAAGTAGAAGTGGAACAGAAAGGTAATAAAATACCTTAGAAATTAAACATTTACAATCACTATTATGCAGTTATTTTTTTTAACATTTTGTATGAAAGTACTTTGCTCTTGATTTTGTTGCGTAGAGGTTTGTTTAACAAAGTTTAGGTGCACCATCCTCCATCCTGCTGCTTGCTAACAGAACATGCAAATTTTATTTCACAACATACACTTTTCTGCTTCATTAGAAGAGATCTGATCATAGAAGACTCTAATGTTTCCCTGCTTTTCTTCTTGCCCCAAAATAACCTACTCATATCATGCCTCTCCCATTCCGTTTTTGTTCTTTGCATCCATTTAGTGAAAACTGCTATTTATTTTCTTTTGTTTTTAAACTGTAAGTTTTATTTCAAAGTAAGTCAATAGATATTTGTAATGAACTGACAATAGCAGTGAACACCCTAAACCACGACTCTCATTTTATTTAAGGAGAAAACATTTTTTAGTTTCTAGATATCAAACGTAATTTATTCAGTATTCTGAATATTTCTCAGGAATTTCAAATCTTTAATTTTCTTTATATATGTACATGTGTATGGTTTTGTAAATTTGAGTGGAGAGCATCTTTGCATTTAAATTAGTTGGGAGATCCTCAAGAAAAACTGAGAACAAAAATCAATGGATTGCACCAAATTTGAGCTGCCTTCTTAGATTTTAACAGATCTATCTTATCTTCTGTTTCCACAGTTTTCTTATGCCCTGGAACACTTAAAGCAGTTTATCAAATGGACCACTTGTTTGAGTCTGATCACCAGTCAGGAGCCTGGTGCAAAGACCCACTACAAGCTTCTGACAAAGTTTACTATATGCCTTGGACCCCATACAGAACAGATACATTAACTGAATACTCTTCAATGGGGGATTTTATTGCTGGTCGACCAACCATCACCTACAAGCTTCCTCACAGAGTGGATGGAACGGGATTCGTAGTGTATGATGGAGCATTATTCTTTAATAAAGAACGTACAAGAAATATTGTGAAGTTTGATCTCAGGACTAGGATTAAGAGTGGTGAGGCCATCGTAGCCAATGCCAATTACCATGATACATCACCATACCGGTGGGGCGGAAAGTCAGATATTGACCTTGCAGTCGATGAAAATGGTTTGTGGGTTATCTACGCAACTGAACAGAACAATGGTAAAATAGTGATTAGCCAGTTAAATCCTTATACCTTAAGAATTGAAGGTACCTGGAATACTGCTTATGACAAGAGGTCAGCTTCAAACGCTTTTATGATTTGTGGAATTCTATATGTAGTAAAATCAGTATATGAAGATGATGACAATGAAGCCACTGGGAATAAAATTGACTACATCTATAACACTGAGCTGAGCATGGATGGAAATGTTGAAGTATTATTCCCCAACTCCTACCAGTACATTGCAGCAGTGGATTATAACCCCCGAGATCATAAACTGTATGTGTGGAACAATTACCATGTTCTGAAGTATTCACTGGAGTTTGGTCCACTCAATGAAAAAGGTATGTGGTGTTTGCCTGATCTAACTTGACTCTGTCAGTGTTCTTCATTATGTGGGAGAAGAATAACTCCTTTCACACAAAAGATTCTGAAGTTTCTCTTTGATTGGGTAAACTGGACATTTAAAATCCATGCTTCTGTCTCTGGGTTTGAGCAACTGAATGCAATTAAGATACATAATTTTAGCACAGTCTGTTGCCTGATGTGGATTTAGCTCTCTTTCTAAAACCTTCAAACTTGATGAATGCTGACCTCTCGTTCCTTCAGAAATATGTTATCTCAATCATCAAATGTTTCATTAATGCAAATCTTTAAGAGACCTATTCGTCAGAACTTGCATTTATGTGGTGTCTTACCATATTTTCAGGCTATGCGAAGTACTGTACAACCAATAGATTACTTTAAATTATAGTAACTGTTATGAAATCAGTTCTGGCGTCCAATTTAAAAACAGCCAAGCATAATAAACAGCTAATCAACAAATGGCCAGTTAATCATTGCTTGTTTACTGGCTAAAGGAAAAAAACGTTATCCAGAACGCCAGGTGAACTCTCTACTCTTCTTTAAAAGGTCCCATGGGATCTTTTACATTCACCTGAATAGGTAAGTGGAACCCCAGTGTAATATTTCATCCAAAAGATGGTATCTGCAACAACACAGCACTCTCTTAGTAGCAAACCGGAATTTCAGCTGGGATTAAGTCCTGGAGCCAGAGTTTGAATCTATCAGCTGCGGTTCATTGGTAGCCCTGCCCCTGAGTTAGATGGTTGTGCATTCAAGCCTCATTATCTTGGGCTTGGGCATATAAACTCAGCAGACATTTCAGTGCAGAACTGAGGAAGTTCAGCACTGTTAAAGTTGCCTTCTTTTGGATGAAGTGCTAAACTGAGGCCACCAATGCCCTCTCAAGTGGAGGTAAAAGATTCCTTGGCACTATTTCAAAGAAGAGCTGGGGCATTCTCCCAGTCACCTGATTAATTTATATCTGTCAACCAACATCACTAAAAATAGATTATCTGTCATAATCACCTTTCTCATTGTGCAAGCTAGCTGTGCACAAACTGGCTGCAGCATTCCCTACATTAGAATAGTGGCTAATAGTTGTAATGTAATTTAGGATGTCCTGAGGTCTTGAAAGTTGCTCTATAAATAAAAACATTCCTTTTCTGACAGAGGCAAGAATGCTACCGATTGAATGAAGCTAATAGTTGAAGTGACGTATTACTAGTGTTAGAAATTGACTGTAAGTGTGCTGTGACTAAGCAAAGGGCATGAGTTTTAAAAAAAGCAAAACAATTTTTCTTTTTTTACCACATAACCATAATTCACAATTTAAAAATTTAGTTTCAGTCTTTTTGTGAAATCTCCTTAAATCAATTTGCACCTGGAGATGAAATCCAACTGGGGCTTTAATTGCAATAAAATCTTTTTTCACAGTTTCTCTGTGGATGAACATATTTGTTGTATCCTAATAGACTGTGAATATGAATTATAATAGTAACCCAGAAGGTGTAAAAGAATCAATGGCGTTCTTTAAACAGAATACTTGCATTGCTTTTTCAATCCTTATGCACCCTGAGGCTTCACGGCTCTAAGTAATTGTACTACACACAGTTTTTAGTTTGTTGCAATTGGCATAAATTGTTTGCTACAGATGAACTGTAGAGCAGTAGACAACTTGCATTGCTTCACACAATAACTGGCCAGAAGTATCCTTCAGGGTGACATCCTAGAACTCAACTGCAATGAAGTCTATATCAATAGGCATGCACCTCGCTCATCAACTTGCTCTGTGCCTGTCTGAGCTGAAAGACTAAAGGAACACTGTGCATGATACTAATCAATCTTTAAATATTTAAACAGTCATTTTGGGCACATCATTCGGATCCTAAATTCATAGTTCCTTCTGTTCATTTGAGTTCAACTGAAAAGGTTTAAAGGAGTTATCCTGCTTTTAGTGTAAACTAAGAGGATATAGTTCTTCTCATACTCATGGACCTTTTTTCTTGACTATACACTAGATTTGGGAATCAGTGCTGCACGAATCTTCTCTATTGAGTTTATGGGCAGAATTTTACATTACGGTGACGGTGGGGGTTCTGTAAAATCGCCCAGATGGCCTTCCCACTGGTCGCTCTCCCGCTCCTACCTCTCCACGATTTTACGGATGGGCAAGGCTTGGGTGGCCAGCCCATCCACCCTTGCCTGAATTGAGGCCCTTAATTGGTATATTAATGACCACTTAAGGGCCATTTCCCACCCAACTTCAATTTTCAGGCTTCAGGGAAGAGTTGAGGTGTCAGCTGTGGCTCAGTTCATAGCACCCTCGCCTTTGAATCAGTGGGTTGTGGATTCATGTCCCACTCCTGGAAACCAAGAACTGTGATTGTACTCGAAAGAGTTGCAATCTGTGACTGTTGATAACTCGAAAGAGTTTCAGGGAAGAGTTCAGGGCCAGAGGGGAAGACCCTGCTCAGGCCTCAGATGGGAAGGGGTGGTTGCACCTCCTTTCAGAATTGGGCACCCCACCACAAGGTCTTCCCCCTGCAAGTGCTTCCTCTGCCCCGACTTGTCCTCCAACACTCCCAATCCCCCTGTGCCCACCCCTCCAAGCCTCATCTCCCCTCCTCGCCCTAAGATCCCAACACTTAACTGGTCCTGGACTCCCAGGACTTAGACTCTGGGGACTTTTGTAGTCTCAGTGCTGTCCACTGCAGCTTCTGGCATAGCTGGGACTAGGGAGCTGCCAGGACTTCCTCCTGAGTGGGACTTCCTCCTGAGTGAGTGGCAGAAGTCCCATCTCCAGCCAATTAACACTCCTTGGAGTGTTAAATGGCTCTGGGGCAGCCAGTATCAGCGGTGATGTGTTCTCTGCCCACTCTGGGTGCCATCCTAAAAATCTTGGCCTTAACAACTTTGTCATAGATGTTCCTTCCTTATTTACAGCAGAATCGGCTGCAGGAGCCCCAAGCTCTTCTGTATCTCCTATTCTTCGACTATGACTAGCCATGGAGCTTATATTGTGTGATGTCCCAGATGACTGGCAACATTGCCTTACTGAGCGTCATGACTGTGCTCTTGAGTATGCCACACACCTTGCTGGTCTCTGGCTTCTAAGCCATTGTCCTACTAGCTTGTAGGAATCTTCTGCCTCTTGCGCCGTTCCCAGTCTTTGTGCACATTAGAAGGGGTGACATCCCCACACCGCACCAACTGAAGCTGACTGGCCTGTCACTTAGTTTTGCAGAACTGCCAAATTGAGATTCCAGGGTATGGCCGCTGCTGTGCACAACCAGCTACCTAGAGTCACAAGTGAGAGTTGGGGAGCTGTGGGACACCAGTCTCCCCTACCCACATCCCTTTTGACATGGATGTGTGACTTGACAGGGGATCAAGGGTACTAGCCCTCACAAATATCTTCCATAAACATTCCATATACAGGCCACAAGACCAAAGGAGAGGTGCTTGAAATTGCAAGAACAAAAAGAACTTTAAAAGTGACATCCAGAAATTAACATGTCAGTATTTTGGCCATTTGATCAGAGCTAAAAAGCTACAGAAATCTCTTCTAGAAGGCAAACTGAGGTGTATTGATTGGCAGACATCACAGAGTGGTTGTAGACGAGCTACAGTGGATAAATGAGGGTGGCACAAAACAGATGAGTGTGCCGTACCATGGCAGCAGATCTCCTGCTGGAAGTAGCTACAAGCAGCAGCAGCATGTCTTAACAAGCAGAATGTCCATAACGTTAGACAAGATGATCATAGAAGCAAGCTGAACTCTGATATCTTGATAAAAAGGAAAACTGTGTATGCTGGAAATATTAAATAGAAACAGAAAATGCTGGAAATACACAGTGGCCTGAATTTTACCTGTGGCAGGTGCGCACGATCGGCGGATCTGGGAGCAGTCGGGAAATGGACCACCGACCCCAATTTCACGCTGGCTGGCCACTGAACAGCCAGCCAACGTGAAACGTGCACTGAAATGCTCAGTGCTGCCGGGGTGGAGGTGCGAAGAGGACGGGCGATGACGTCATTGCGGGCACAGTGAGCACTGCAAGAAAGCTCCCTGAAGGCAGAGAGCTGCTTCAGAGAGCGGCAGACCTGAAAATGCCCAAATAAAGGTTTTAAAAAATGTCCGTGCATCACAATCAATCACCTGAAAATATAGCTGATAAAAATGCTGCCCTACAAATATTTATTTTTATTTTATTTCATAATGGAAATTTCATCCCATGGGTTGGGTGAGGTTTCATGAAAAATGCGAAGGCCGCCTGGCCGATTCGCCTGTCCGCCAACCGTAAGGCTGTACGGGCCATGAAAAATCGGAGACAATTGCGCCGTTAATTAGCTTAATTGGCCTCTTAATTGTCGGCGAGCGCACTTCCAACTTTTGCGTGCATCCACCAAGTGAAATATCACGCGAGTGCGCGATGACATTGGGCCTTTCGCCCGACATCTTTTTGCGCGACTTTCCGCCCGATCGGGTCGGGCACGCACCTGCCCGCCCACAGGATGTAAAATTCAGCCCAGTAAGTTACTTGGCATCAGTAGAGAGGGAACACAGCGTAAGGGTGCATATCCTTCACCTGTACTTGAAACATCATACCAAGTCTTCTCTGCTCAGATACTACCCCATATATCCTGTCTTTCCAATTTTTATTCCAAAAAACTTGATGTGGTAACTTCTCATGATGAAGAATTTTTTTATCCTTATGAAGATGGGGAACAGTTTCTGCTTATTTACCCTGTACTCTGGATGGATGGTAGCCAGAGGACACAGATTTAAGATTATATGCAAAAGAACCAGTGCGGAGATTTTTTTTCAGAATTGTTACGATCTGGAATGCGCTGCCTGAAAGGATGGTGAAAGTAGATTCATTGGTAACTAGCAAAAGGGCACTGGATATATACTTGAAAGGAAAAATCGGCAGAGCTCTGGGGAAAGGCATGGAGTAGAACCAACTGATTGGCTCTTTCAAAGAGCCGACACAAGCAAGATGCTCTGAATATCCTCTCTCTGCTGTAAGATTCCATGATAATGTCAAGTATAAAACAAGAGGAAGCTATTCAACTCATCAACTCTGTTTCCTCCTTGAACTTTGTGCAATTTGAAGTACCATGGATTTGTCCAAACCAGCTCATTCTCCTGAGTGAGGCAGCCAACAGCAAGTAGACCACCAAGACGTTAAATTTCTCCCATATCCCCCAAATAATAATTGGATTAATATTGCACAATTTTGCAGGCAAACTCTGACAGCTACATTTCACCGGTGACACCTATGTGACCCCAGCAACACATTGTGTTCTATACAGTCTTAAAAAAGGTAACTCTGATTATTTCTTATATGGTGACGATATAGGAACAGTGGAGTTCCGAAGTGATTTAAGAGTCCATGTACTGATCACTAAATTTTAGTGCTTATATACAAAAAAACCAAACAAAAGGCTAATGGAATGTAAGCCTTTATAGCTAAATTTTTATATCTAGAATATAAATAAATGGAAGTTTTGCTCTAGCCATATAAAGCCCTGGCTAGACCACATCTGGAGTCCTGTGTACCATCTTGGGCCCTATACCTGAAAAAGGATATATTATTGCTGGAAAGAGTACAGTGCAGATTCATCAGAATGTTACCAAGGCTCCAAGGGTTAAATTATGAGGAGAGATTACATAACTTGGCTTATATTCCATGTAGCATGGAAAATGAAGGGGTGATAAGATTGAGATTTTTGGGAGTTAGAAAAAATTTGATAGGGTGGGTGAGTTTAGGGCAAGGGCACATGACCTTAACGTCAGAGCTAAACCACTCAGGGGAGAAGTTAAGAAACACTATCACACATAAAAGGTGGGTAGAATTGTAAAATTCACTCCAAGAAAAATGCTTGCTGAATTAATCATTTTAAACTGAGAGCAATAGATTTTTGCTAGTCCAGCGTATTGAGGGATTTATAGCCAAGGTGGGTGAATGGAGTTAAGCTAGTCGTGATTTCATTGAATGGCACACCTCCTGTTCCTATGTTCCTGTTTGATCATCTCTGTTCATTTTTTGCTCTATAAAACATTACTTGTCTTCTAAAACTCTCAGTTTCTTTACATGGAGTAGGATTTTCCACTCGTCTGGCGGACCCGGGTGCGGCTGCGAAATGGATCGCCGCCCACAATCAGGCCCCGTCCGTGATTTTACGCTGGCTGGCCAATTAACGGCCGGTCAATGTGAAAGGCACGCTGAAACGCTCAGCGCTGCCGGGGTGGGGGCGGGAGGAGGGCGAGCGCTTAAGTCAGCGCGGGCATGGGGGGAGCGCTGACTTCAGTCGGGCACAGAGCTGCCTCAGGGAGCTGAAGAATTTTGAATACAAAAATAAAAATGTTACAAATGATATAAACATGTCCCCACATGTGACTTAGTCACATGGAGAGGGACATGTAAAAACTGATGTTAAAAATTTTAATTTGTTTTTAGTAACCATTGGAAACCTCATCCCGCCTGTGGATGAAGTTTCATAAAAAAAATGCAAAGGCTGCCTGACTATTGTTCCACCTGCCAGCTGGACAGTTGAGCGGACAGCGAAAAATAGAAATTAATTAATTGGTTAAGGGCCTTAATAGGCCCCTTAATTGTTGGTGGGCACACCGCCACCTTTTGCGTGCGCCTGATAACCAAAAGATCGCTAGAGTACGCGATGACGTCATTGCGCACTATTTCACTCCCGTTCAGGTTGGGTGTGTGCCCGCCCGTGGGGCGAAAAGCTCTACCCATGATGTAGCATTACTCAGGAAGTTGAAATCATTTGGGAGAATTTACATACTGCAACTTATACAAGTTTCATAGGGCTTGATGGGTTGAAGACCTTCCTCTGTTTTATTTATAGTGACAATTCTTAAGAGAAAATACTGTTAGAAGTATTTAAGTTACATAACAATAAGGTCTGAATTTTCACGCTGATGGAGAAGCTGCGCTAAAATGCCAGCAGTGAGCTGAATCTTTCAGTCCCACCCCCGAACCCGGCCTCTGCCATTTTTGCTGGGGCAGAGGTATGGTGGGTAAATGCAGGTGGGTTATAAATTGCACATCAATGTCTCCCAGAGGCAGCTTCCCATATAAATCAGCAGCTGTCTTCACTCATGTGTGATTTTGGTGAAGTAGATCTCTGAAACCAGAAGTGTGCAGTTTAAACCTGGTAAGAGCCGGTCTGAGCCTTGTGGATTTGTTTGGATAGCCAGGGTGCCTTTTTGGAGGGGTAAGGCATTTCTTTGGTTATAGCCCCAGGGGGCCTTTAGGAGAGATAAGGCACCCTTGAGAGAGGTAAGGCACCTTTTGGGGTATGGCAGGTGCCCTTTTGGTTTATTAAAAATAGATATTATTGTGCATAAAATTTACATAAACTGATTGGAACTGTCAAGCTGTCAGAGAAGTGTTAAAATTCTTTGGAGCTGTCAAAAGATTATTTGAACTATCAAAGTTATCAAAGGATTTAACTCTGCTGGACTTTCAATTTAAAAAGAAAATATGTGGAGTTTAAAAAAAATCAGCGCCTGCTATTTCACTCTGTCTGTTGACGTAAAACTGAGGGTTATCATTATAGGGTTTGTGCTGCACGATTGATTTTAGAACCTAACATTGCCACATTTGGCTGCCTGTTAAGTGAGCAGTTTGACTGGCAGCTCCAAATGTTTATAGAATAGAAATGCTTATGTTCATGAGAGTTGAAGGAATTTCAATGTATGGGATGTTCTTATTTTAATCATTGAGGGTGTTTATTTAAAACAGTGATGTCATTAACAGACAGACAACTTTATTTTATATCAGCTTTTCTCCTGAGGTTTGCCTATGGTGAGATGACATGGAGTGGGTAAGGGCAAAAGGTGGTGGGTGTGGGCATGTGTTAGCATGAATTGGCACTAAGTTGGCATTGGGGCTGTAAAGGGCCTGGGTTAGAATAGGAAGTATGAGAGGCCATGCAGATGGGTAGAGAGGCAAGTGTTGGCATAAGAGGTATGAGAGGACTCATGGGGGTGGGTAGAGGGACATGGGTTGCAATAGTGGGTTTGAGAGGACATGAGGGGGTGGGTAGAGTGGCATTGGTTGGCATAGTGGACATGAGGGGCCATGGGATGGGTAGAGAGGCATATGATGGCACAGAGGTATGAGGAACCATGGGGTTGGGTAGAGGAACATTGGTTGGCATGGGGATACGAGGAGCCATGGGGGTAGTTAGAGGGGCATGGGTTGGCATAGGCTGCATGAAGGACCATGGGAGTGGATAAAGGAGCATGAGGTGACATAGGTTGGCATGAATGGGGCATGGGGATTGTTTGGGAGAGATGAGGGCTGGAGAGCTGATTTTTTGTTTTAATCATTTTTTAATATAACTCAACAAAGTGCCGGAGCACAGAGGCAGGCCTTACACACAGCCAGCCTTTACACCTGACATCCTCCAAACCTGTTCTAGGGTGGTGGGACCAAATTCTAATCAAGCCTTACCCCCTCCCATCCCTCTGGAACGAAAACCCAACCTTCGACACCCTTTTCTCCTGGGTCTGGCTGCTGGAGACAGAAAATGTCCTGTCTTTGTGTTTCCGACCTGGGAGCAAAAATCTAAGCCTAAGTGATCTGAAAGTGAAAGCTGGTAATTTGTTGAGCCTATTATGCTGCTGTGATGAAAAGTATTTTCTCTTGTTTGGATGGTTCTCTGGTCTGGATTATTTAAATAAGCTGCTTACATTACTCCCAAACCTCTTCGCATTTTAAAGCCTGGATCTACTCCTCAAATGCCCTCATCCCCCAACACACTCCCCATGCCCCAGCCATGCCAGCTCATGCTACCTTATGTTCCTCTACCCACCCCTATGGCCCCTCATATCCTCCATGCCAACCAATGTCCCACTACCCAGACCTCATGGCCTCTCATACCTCCATGCCAACCCATGACCCCCCCAACCCCACTCATCCCCATGTCCTGTTATAGCCTCTATGTCGACTTAGTGCCACCTCATGCCAACCCACCAACCACCCTTTGCCCTTACACCCTTAACACCAATTCACCTTGTACCAATCATGGACAGGATCCATGGTGAGATGATTAAGTTCTAAATGTCTATTGCAGATTTCACTATATTTTTTATAAAAAGCTCTTATTGATAACATTGAAATCATGTGATGTCCTTAATCCCTCATAAAAACAAACATTTGTATAGCCCCACATCAGAAACAGCTAATCTCTCAATAACCACTTGGAGATGTCAATCAAACTGTAAACTTACAGGAGCCCACTGTGATAATGATAGATTGTGGAAACAGCTGAGCAGCACTGAAACTTATGTCAACAGAGAGTGAAATAGGAAGCTGGATTTTTTTCAATCGCAGGCTGTATGTTTTTCAAAAATTTAAAGGGATTGGGGAATTAAATGGCGTGACAGTTTGACAGTTCCACAGGACTTATCCACTTTATATGTGCATTCATGTCTACTCTTAATCCCAAAGGGGTATCTGACCTCTCCAAAAGGGGCATCCAATCTCTCAAGAAGGGTACCTTACCTCTCCAAATAACTCTGGCAACTTCAGATCTTTTCCACAAATGTCTAAAGTTTACGAGTCATGTTTTGGAGATCAAAGAAGAACAACAAAGAAAAGTACAGCACAGGAACAGGCCCTTTGCCCCTCCAAGCCTGCGCCGATCATATTGCACGTCAACTAAAACATTTTGCACTTCCGGGGTCCGTATCCCTCTATTCCCATCCTATTCAATTATTTGTCAAGCTGCCTTTTAAACACCACTATTGTACCTGCTTCCACCACCTCCTCTGGCAGCGAATTCTAGACACTTACTACCCTCTGCGTAAAAAACTTGCCCCGCACATCACCTTTATAGTTTTCTCCTCTCACCTTAAATCTATGTCCCCTAGTAATTGACTCTTCCACCCTGGGAAAAAGCTTCTGACTATCTACTCTGTCCATGCCACTCCTAATTTTATAAACTTCTGTCAAGTCACCCTTCAATCTCCGTCGCTCTAGTAAGAACAATCCGAGTTTTTCCAACCTCTCCTCATAGCTAATGACCTTCAGACCAGGCAGCATCCTGGTAAACCTCCTCTGCACCCTCTCCAATGCCTCCATATCCTTCTGGTAATGTGGTGACCAGAATTGCACGCAATATTCCAAGTGTGGCCTAACCAAGGTTCTATACAGCTGCAGCATGACTTCCCAGCTTTTATACTCAATACCTCGACCAATGAAGGCAAGCATGCCAAATGCCTTCCTGACTACCTTATCCACCTGCATTGCCACTTTCAGTGACCTGTGGACCTGTACACCCAGATCCCTCTGCCCGTCGATGCACTTAAGGGTTATGCCATTTACTGTGTAATTCCTGCCTGTATTAGACCTTCCAAAATGCATTACCTCGCATTTGTCCAGATTAAACTCCATCTGCCATTTCTCCGCCCAAGTCTCCAACCGATCTATATCCCGTTGTATCCTTTGACAATCCTCTTCACTATCTGCAACTCCTCCAACCTTGGTGTCATCTGCAAACTTACTAATTAGCCCAGTTACATTTTCCTCCAAATCATTTATGTATACCACAAACAGCAAAGGTCCCAGCACTGATCCCTGCGGAACTCCACTAATCACAGCTCTCCATTCAGAAAAGCACCCTTCCACTGCTACCCTCTGTCTTCTATGACCAAGCCAATTCTGTATCCATCTTGCCAGCTCACCTCTGATCCCATGCGACTTTACCTTCTGTACCAGTCTGCCATGAGGGACCTTGTCAAAGGCCTTACTGAAATCCATGTATATAACATCCACTGCCCTTCCATTGTCGATCATCTTTGTCACTTCCTCGAAAAACTTGTTCAAGTTAGTGAGACACGACCTCCCCTTCACAAAACCATGCTGCCTCTCACTAATACGCCTATTTGCTTCCAAATGGTGGTAAATCCTGTCATGAAGAATCTTCTCCAATAATTTCCATACCACTGACGTAAGGCTCACCGGTCTGTAATTTCCTGGATTATCCCTGCCACCCTTCTTAAACAATGGAACAACATTGGCCATTCTCCAGTCCTCTGGGACCTCACCCGTAGTCAGTGAGGATGCAAAGATTTCTGTCAAGGCCCCAGCAATCTCCTCGCTTGCCTCCCTCAGTACTCTGGGGTAGATCCCATCTGGCCCTGGGGACCTATCCACCTTAATATTCTTCAAGACGCCTAACACCTCTTTTTTGATCTCAACATGATCCAGGCTATCTACACACTCTTCCCTAGACAAATCGACCGCTAAATCTCTTTGGTGAATACTGATGAGAAGTATTCATTCAGTATCTCTCCCATTTCTTCTGGCTGTACACACATATTCCCACCTCTGTCCCTGAGTGAGCACACCCTTTCCCTGGTAATAGATCCTAGTAACAAAAATTGTTTTAGTTTGAAGGCAGCTGCACGTTTACATGTGGAGCTGCCTTGTAAACTATGGATGTGTGAAAAACATCCCTCTTGTTTCTCCCCCCCACCTGCCCCGCCCCAGCAAAAATGGTAGTTGCTGGATTTGGGGACAGGACTTCTGGAATCAGGGCACCGGCAACATTTTGGCATCTTTATAAAAATTCAGGCCTATATTTAGGCTGGATTTTAGTGCCTAGGGTCGGGATCCCATTGTGAAGGTCAACTGAGGGTCACAATAGTCACCTGGGAGTGATTTTCCCTGAATTGGCTAATTTGTGGTCAGAGGGCAAGCTCATCATACAATTAAGGACAGTGGAGAGCCAATGGGAGAACCTCCAGTTAAGAAGGAGCAGCAGCCTGAAATTCAGGTAAAAGAGAGAGGCCACCTCCATCTTGAGGTTCCCTCTCAGCATATTTTAAAAGTTTCAAATTAAAAGTTGGCCTCAGCAGCTGAGGCACCATTGCCAAGAGTGGCCTGCAGCCATAGCTGTGGTCAGGAAAGCGGGAGGGCATCGAAGCCTGCCTGGAGCACCCTGTCAGCCTACAGGAACCTGTCTACAGTCCGAGGGGGGTCCCCAGGCCAATTGGAAAATTTCAGTCAACTCCTAACAATAGGATTTAAAGGATTACCAGAACCTGAAAATACCGTTTATATAAATCTTTACATTCCTTACACAAGCCAAACCTGAGGGCCAAATGTGAAAGCCAGTTCCTGCTCCTTTTGATCAGCCATTGTTTGGTCCCTGTTAGTGTCGAACAGTAATCACTGTTAAGTTAATTCAAGAGCCACTGAGAACTATGCCTATGTGAGCTTCAAGCATATGCAGTTTTTTCCTCCAAAATCACAAATATTACATTATTAAAATCGCATGCATAAATCTTGTGTATGCACAGATATTGCTGTGCCAGAAAACTCCCCCAAAATTGAGTGAATATTCATACAGGTCAGAACCTAAAATGATGGAACGTATCAAAATGTTGTCAGGCATTGTTTCTTTTTTGCCAACTGGAGGTTTGGTTTGAGAGTGTAAGGTTTTTTTTTTCCCAGAAGGCCTGCTTCCTGCAGCAAGATTGCCAGTTTATTGAGAATGTGTCATTGCTGTGAATGATGTTTTGGCCTTCACAGGCAGGCCTCCAGCATAAGACGAGCATTCATTTTGCCCTATGTTGAACTATTAACAGTCCTGTGCTATGATCTTGCCTACATTATCCATTGAGATGGGTAGAAAACTGGTTGGCAGACAGGAAACAGAATAGGTATAAATAGGTCTTTTTCCTAATGGCAGGCAGTGAGTAGTGGGGTACCACAGGGATTGGTGCTGGGACCCCAGCTATTACAATATATATTAATGATTTAGATGAGGGAATTAAATGTAATATCTCCAAATTTGGAGATGACACAAAGCTGGGTAGGAGGGTGAGCTTGTGAGGAGGATGCAGAGATGCTTCCGTGTGATTTGGACAAGCTGAGTGAGTGGGCAAATGCATGGCAGATGCAGTATAATGTGAATAAATGTGAGGTTATCCATTTTGGTAGCAAAAACAGGAAGGCAGATTATTATCTGAATGGCTATAAATTGAGAGGGGGGAATGTGCAACGAGACCTGTGTGTTCTCGTACACCAGTCGCTGAAGGTAAGCATGCAGGTACACTAGGTGGTAAAGAAGACAAATGGTATGTTGGCCTTCATAGCCAGAGGATTAGAGTACAGGAGCAGGGATGTCTTGCTGCAATTATACAGGGCCTTGGTGAGACCACACCTGGAATATTGTGTGCAGTTTTGGCATCCTTATCAGAGGAAGGATGTTCTTGCTATAGAGGGAATGCAGCAAAGGTTTACCAGACTGATTCCTGGGATGACGGGACTGACATATGAGGAGAGATTGAGTCGGTTAGGATTATATTCACTGGAGTTCAGAAGAATGAGGGGGAATTTCATAGAAACCTATTAAAATTCTAATAGGCCTAGACAGGGTAGATGCAGGAAGGATGTTCCCGATGATGGGAGAGTCCAGAGCAGGGGTCACAGTCTGAGGATACGGGATAGACCATTTAGGACTGAGATGAGGAGAAATTTCTTCACCCAGAGAGTGATGAGCATGTGGAATTCGCTACCAAGGAAAGCAGTTGAGGCCAAAACATTGTATGTTTTCAAGGAGTTTGATATAGCTTTTGGGGCGAAAGGGATCAAAGGATATGGGGAGAAAGCGGGAGCAGGCTACTGGATAACCAGCCGTGATCATAATGAATGGTGGAGCAGGCTCGAAGGGCCGAATGGCCTACTCCTGCTCCTAGTTTCTATGTTTCTATGAAGAACTTGATTCAGATTACTTACAAATAGCGATCAAATATTTTCACCCCCTTCATCTCAGATGAATTTAGTTACTCTTCATGTCTAACACATTGGCTGGAATTTTCCACCCCAGTTGGCACCGGGTGTCATGGCGGGCATGAGCGGACAATATGGCGAGAAGGCCAAAAAGCGCGAAACCAGTTTGCTATCATCCGCTCCACCTGTCAATGACTGGCCGTCTTTCCTGCCGGCCAATGTCGGGAACCTAATTTTAATGCATTTGCATCTCATCATCTTGCCTGCCCACTGGAATGATCACCCTCACGTCAAATTTATCGCCCACATCGGTGGGAAAACCCACCAGCCCAGAACACGCCTGGACAAGTATGACGTGCAGAAGCGGTGATTTACTGTCAAGACCTTGCTCATATCGTGATCATCCACGGAGCAGAAGTTGCTGGAACCCTACAGCTACTGGACCCTGGAGGAACACCTGCATTGCATGCTGGGTGGATTCTCTTGGACACGGCTCCACTGCCAAGCAGTTCACGGAAAGTGGAAGGTGATGTCTCGGGTCTATTTCGGAACATCACGGTCTTGGCCATTGGCTGCTATGGATGTTTAACAAAGGCGGGGGAGAGACAGGTCCAGCTGTGAGTGGGAGAGGAAGATGTAGCGGGGTTGGGAGGTGGGAGAAGAAGGTCTAGGTTTGACTGGGAGAGAGAAGCATGGGGCAGGGGCAGGTGAGGTAGGGAGGGGGGGAACAAAGGTGTTGAGTGAGGTGAGGTTTGGTGGGAGGAAAACAAAGTGGATTGAGGTTGGGAGGTGGGGGGAGGGAGTACGGGGAGGAGGGTGTAACGGGGAGAATGTGGCAACTGGGGAGGTAGATGTAAGGGGAGAGGAAGATGTAAGTGAAGGAGTTTTGAAGGGGGAAGGAGTCCGGGGTTGGAGGGAGTCCGGGGGAAGCAGGAAGTCGGGGGTAAGATGGAGTAAGGGTGGGGGAAGGAGTAAATGGGTGGGATGTCCAGATGAACGTGCAAGGGAGGAGCCTGTGGAATCCATGACTGTCTCCAGGTGAATGAACTGAGTGTGGGCATGGTAAGAGGGAATGGTGAGTATGAGAGGGGACAGAGTGAGCCAGAAGAGTGGGAGGGTGAGGGTGTGACTGTAGCAGTAGCAGGGAGGATGAGGGTGGTTGGTGGAGGCTCGGAGACAGCCACAGACCCTGGGGGTGGAAGGATGAGGTGCGGGAAGTCATTGTGGATGGGGGTGGGATTCTCAGGAAGATAGGGAATGTGCATGTTCACCTGGACATCCTGGAAAGAAGGGGGGGTTCTGGTTGGTGGGTGACGGTGGGGAGGTGGAAGGCGATGCCGAGGGAGGTCAACAGTGATGGTGGAAAGGACATGGGTGACTGGGGGAGGAGAAAGGACGGGGGAGCTAAACAAAAACATGATGACTATCATTTTTCCCCAAACTGAAAGTGAGCGGAGCCTCGTGTTGGATGGGCACAGGTGCAGCATGGGAGTGTGATCAGTGGGTGGGTGATGATGCAGGTCAGCTCAGATGGACAACTGAGAGAGAACCCCAGCAGGCAGCATTGAAAATGCTCAGGACATTGAGATCAGTGTGATGGATGAAGGCTTCACGTGCGAGGGAATGTGCTTGTATGAGTCTCCAAAAGGCCCTGGAACACACACACACTTCTCCCTCCAGAATCACTCGTGGTCCGGCTGCATGCAGCTGAACTGCTGGTGGAGGCGGGTGCAGGGGAGGACTCGCGAAGCTTGCAAATGAAGCTGAAAGACACCACTATACATTGTTCAGTGAAAGTGAATATATTTTCAGATTATAAAGTGACAAAATGTGTTCACCTGTGCAACCACTTGTGATCAGAATTTCTTAATTTTTCCAGGCCTACCACTTCTTCTAACTTCTTCCGCAGCAAGGGTGGAGACAGCCTGTGCAATGGTTGGTCCTGTTGCCTCTGATGACTTCGGCAATTGTCCTCTGGAGAGCCGAGGCCACGAGGGCCCCGGTTTGCTTTGGCTGTCCTCCTGTGGGCCAGCTGCTCCCTCTGTGGTGGCAGAGGACGAGGTTGATGGGTTCACAGGCAAAGGAGACTCAGAGGGAGAGGACAGCCTCTGAGATTCCTGAGTAGATGACCCAAGGGTGTCCAGCTGTCGCTCCTCAACCCTTCAAGTACTCGAGGGCCCTGGCCTGACTATATGAGGGGAAGGAACACCTGGAGCGACATCGAGGTGCCCCATTTCCCTCTTGCGTTGCTACTTCAGGATCTCACCAATGACTACCTCGATGGAGTGCAGGTCTGCACGCACCTTTGTGTTCTGCTGGACCAGAGTCTCCATGGCTTCTGCCATCCTCCCCATGGAGACCTCCATTCGCAGACATGTGGGCACAACTTCTTCAGAAAGCAGGCAGATGCATTGTGGATGCCACTCTGTTGAGGGCTTCCAACAGCTCTGGGTGATGTTCTCCCTCTTTTTGCTGACTCTCCAGGATGAGTTGGAAGGCCTAATCCAGAGGCTGGTCATCTGCCTCAGACCTCACATCTGCTCCGAGTGCCAAGGAGCTTGGCTGAACCAGCCTCTTCCTGCTCTGGACCATCAGATTGTGAACCTGAGCCTGCTGTAGATCTAGGTCCCACCGAGGTGTCCCGGCACTGGTGGAGGGTGTGGGTAAGCGCTATGACGGGTCTTCCAAGCTGCTTATTTCCAGCTCTTCAATGGAGGAAGTGCCCTCTTGGCTGGAGGAGAGGATGTGCATGAGGGTGAGGGACTGGCTGGCTGAGGGTGTCAGTTGCTTGGCAGAGCTCCCTGTGAACCAAAGTAGAGATAATTAGTGCATGTCAGCAAAGTCATAAGCAGGAGAAAGAGCACTCACAGTTGCGTTGAGAGAGGGATGATGTGGTGCAGAATCCTCACGTGGATGTACACCGGTGACCTCACTGTTGCCACAGGCACAGTCCATATCTTCTCCAGTCAGCACAATAGCATGCTCATCAAAGTGAGTGAGTGGCCTAATGTGGGCCACTCAACCCCCTGATCTGGGTCCTCTCCCTGCTGTTGTGAGCCAGCTTCTCCTTGCATGAAAACAGATGGAGAGAGTGTGAGCAGGACACACATCACTGCGTGGAATGTTTGTGTGGTGAGCAGAGCCATGGACTGAATGAGGACCCAAACTCCAGAGAGTATGAGCCTGATGGAGATGTGAGGGTGTGTGTGAGAGTTAGTGGTGTTGTCCCTTGAGGTGTGAGATCTCTGTGGATGTGTGATGGGTTTGTGAGTGTGGGTTGAGAGTGATGAGGTTCTTGCCTTACCCTGGCGAAACATATAAGAGCATTCATTCTCTTCCCGCACTGGATGACTGACCTCATTTGTACTCCAGTGACGCTGACCACCACTGCCACCGCCTCCCAGGCCAGGTTGGTGACTCAGGTGGACATCCTGCGGCCAGAGCATGGGTAGAGGATATTGCAGCAGCCTTCCACAGCAACCAACACGTGACCCCGAGAGGCATCACTAAATTTGGGGGCTGCCGTCTTCTTTGCTTTTGGCGCCATCTGTCACCTGGAGCAGACCTGGCCTGAAGACATGAAGTAGGCATGCGCTCTCGTGTACTTTAAATATGGCACCCGGAGCAAGGAAGCGCTGAAGTCACGGTCAGGTTGGCAAATCCGAGCCTGCCCCCCAGCTAGCCAATATGTCCCCGTGAATAGATTATTAATGAGGTGGGACATGCCAGGAATGGGACAATACAACGTGAAAAGTGACCATTGTGGCTAGTGGGTAAAACGTTTTTTTTTCCTGCTCGCTACCGCAGTTAGTGCAAATTTGGGACAATTCCACCCATTACCTTCAGCACTTAGTCCTATTCTTAATGATCATGGTTAACTTGGCCTTGTTGAGATTCTATTCCCTGATGTATGTAGTAATACCTAATTTAACTATCAAAAACTGTTAACATTGCAGACAGCACATTTTTTAACATGGGCCCAAACTGATTGCAACCTTTGGTGTAAACTGCACATCATGATTGATTGGCTGTGACTTGCCTCACAAGTTGTTAATCGTGTTTAGGTCACTGTAAAAACTTGATAATTCACTCGCTCAATAATTAAACAAGGTTTTGTGAGTCTTTAAAAAAATATATATTTTCATGTTCCACTCAGGCAACTTTGTCTGTGATTATTAAAGTGGACTTCAGTTACAACTTCATCTCTCAAGAAGGTTTGATCTAACAATTAATTTCTAGATTCTACCTGAGAAAGTTTGCAATATATTAGCTGCACTTGACTGGTTTTAACAGTTAGAGGTTGGGCAGTTTCATGTTTTTAACTTTGTGATTAAAAATTATCAAGTTTTGAAGCCATTACATATCTGTATAAATAAATAGGATGTTACCTTTATGAGTGATGTCCCCATTAGGCAGCTGGATGGAATAAGAGGCATGTGGTCTCCAATAATAGTATTAAAATAAAAGGCGTGCATTTATGTAGTGCCCTTCACAACCTCGGGATACTCCAAGATGCTTTATAACCAGTGGAGTCATTTTAAAATAAACTCATTGTTCTAATGTAGGAAGTGCAGCAGCCAACTTGCACACAGTAGGGCCTCACAGACAACAATGAACTAATGACTAGATAATCAGTTTCAATAATGTTGGCTGAGGGAAAATGTTGGCCAGGACACCAGAGAGAACTTTGCTCCTCTTCAAATAACGATAGGATCTTTTGCATCCACCTGAATTGGCAGGCTCTGTTTTAATGTCTCATTCAAAGGACAGTATTTCTGACAGAGCAGCATTCCCCCTGTACTGCACTTGATTGTCAGCCTGGATTATGTACTCTGCCGCAGATTTTTTTTTAGCTGCAACCCAAATTCTACTCCACTTTTCTTCTTTCATCCATCATCATAATGCCTGAAGTGTGCTGATGTCACTGTATCAAAACTTCTTCTTTAAAATCCATAAATGGAGGGTGAGACAAGAGGGGGAAGGGAAAAAATTGTGCAACCAAAAATTTACCATAGACAATGGGCTGAATTTTTCCATTGGCGAGAAGGGGGCGGGACCAGCTCGCCGACACGGGATAACTTTGGGGGGAATCCCCGAAGTCATCCCGCCCCATTTAAATCTTCAGGAAGGCGGGGGCAGAGTGAAATCAACTGTCGCCCGCCGACCTGTCAATGGCCAATTGAGGCCATTGTCAGGATAATGAAAACAATTAAAGGACCTGCCTGTCCAACCTTAAGGTTGGTGGGTAGGCCAGGAGCCCCGGCGGCAAATAGCAAAAACATGAAACCTCATCCAGCGGCGGGATGAGGTTTCATGTCAGTTTTTTAAAAGCCTGTTAAAGTTTTTGTGCAATTTATTAACATGTCCCATCTCGTGTAACATTGTCATATGAGGGGGACACGTTAATGATTTTTTATTTTTCTATTTTTAAAGTTTGAAAACCTTTCAGTGATCTCCCTGAGGCAGCAGTTAGCCTCAGGGAGATGTGCGCTTTTTCGTGCGCATGCGCGAAAGAGCGCACTCTCGCATTTGGGGAATCCCCACCTCCCCCGCCTGCACAGGAAGCGCACAGCTGGGCATCACGCTGGGCCAGCCTTAATTGGCCCGCCCACTTAAAATGGCGTTGGGGCCCGCTTCTCCAGCGGGGATCGGCTCCCCGCCCGCCGAAGATTGGGTCGGGCTGACCCGCCCAACAGGCAAAAAATTCAGCCCAATGTTTCCCTGGTAGTGCCTAAGCTCCGAGGCACTTAATGGCAAACATTTGCAATCCAGCATACAAACAGGGATGTTTCTTTTGGCATGTGGGGTGACATTGACAAGGCAGAATTTATTGTCCACCCCTAACTGCCCTAAGTGTTTTAAAGTTAGCCATATAAATTCTGAGGAATGATCACCAACCAGAATCATGAACTGTGTTTCTTGTCCCACAGGCACTGCTAAAGCTACAAGGTCTTTCCAGCATTAATCAATTAATTAATTAAATTCAGTTAATTAATAAAATCTGGAATTATGACCATGACATAATTGACCTTAAAAACCCATCTAGTTCGCTATGCCCTTTAGGGAAGGAAACCTGCTGTCCTTACCTGGCCTGGCCCGGCCCACATGTGACTCCAGAACCACAGCAACGTGGTTGACTCTTACTGGCCTCTGCAAAGGCCTAGTAAGCCACATAGTTCCAGGGCAATTAGGGATGGGCAACAAATGCTGTCCTTGCTAGTGATGCCCACGTCTCATGAGAAGAAAGAAAAACTATGCTGTTACAACTCATTCAACAAGGTATTTCCAGGCTTTGTACAGCGGGGCTAATAATGTAATAAGTGGGCATTTACATCAAATCAAGTAATTTCTAAGATTGAGACCTGCAAGGGGCACAACGGCACACCCTGTGGAGGATTGGGGAATCATTGGCAGCAACTTTTAAATTTTTGTGTTTCATTACGCATGTGCAAATGCTAGTCTGTCAGTTTCATAGATGAAAGCTGACAGTCACTGTCATTACAATTGAAAAATCCACACCAAGAACATAAGCACCTGAAAAGAGTTATTTTTTCTTAATAAATTTTAATATCAATGATGCTTGATGATGAGTCAACATTATTGACAGTGCAGGAACCTTGAGATATAGAGTTCTAATGACACAAGCATCAAATTCAATGACCATGCTCTGCCCAGCCTCTCAAACAGGCCAGCAATGCATTTTTCTGACCAAGGTAGGCCTACTCCAGTCTATAGGGTGGTTCTGGAAGCCAAGATTAAATTAAATACCGTGATTGGACCAGGTTTCCATCCCAGGTGCTGTGGAGTCTGCCTTGCACTTTGAATGGGACAGCTTTGAAAGTACTTGGATATCCAGTCCCATTTCTGTTTCAAGGGGATGTAAAACTGCCATTTAGTATTTTTGGGCTGAAGTAAAACAAACACACTTTTACCTCAGCTTCAAGACCCTGCACACATTATCCCCCCTAACTCTGATCTCTTCCAGGTTTACGTCTCTGTTTGCACACTCTAGACCGCTGATAGCAGCCTACTTCTCACTCAATGATGTCTGCACCCCATCTTTGGTACCTGCTCTTTTAGTTACCTTGCTGCTTCTGGAACTCCATAACTCAGCAACTTTCTCCTTGTCCCTCCCTCCCTATCTTGAAAATATCTTTACAACCGTCCATTTGATTGTGGTTTTACTCTTCTTCCGCCTGCTCCCTCAAATCTCTGCCCACTTTTATCATGTCACCCAGTGAAGTGTTGTGACTTGTCTGGTTTGCTGTGAATCCTGTAGGACAAAGTTATTTCATAGGAGTAATTATTTTACAAGCTATAATAAATTTACATTGACAGTGAAGGAAACAAAGGTTATCTTATTATTTCACTGGATAAGTAAATATTAAAACCAATAAAATAACTTGTTTAAAATCCCTAGTTAATAATTTTTGGTGTTTACAGTTCTTATGACTCACTAGTCGATTTTAATGCTGCGTCTCTCAGTGAGGTATTGTTATAGTGTTGCCTATGGAGGAGCAGGGTGACTCAGGCAGCACATTTCAGATTTAACCGTGCATGCACAGACCCTGCAAGTTGCCATCCAAGTTAATCCGTATTAATAAGCTTTGTTAGCCTCACCATTATTCACAAGGCAAAATCCAAGCCAATAATTTTTATTTTCAGCCTTATTTGCTTTCTTGAAGTTAAAATTCAAGAACAGGTGAATCTAAGCATCAGATAATAGCAAATTGATCCCAGTTGTAAGCAGCACAATTTGTTGAAGCCATTGAACTAGCTGAAATAAGCTTTCTTTTCTGTTTAAAATGCAAGGAACATTTGCTTCCCTACCACGCAGTGCAGCTAAAATGTAGTATGGTGTGAGGGTATTACAGATCTCTTTTTATTAAAAAAGCAACTGACCCTGTGTACTTAGAGCAATGTCATGTTTTGCTTTTGTAAGAGTAAAATACAGATTATTCTGACTTTGAAGTGGTAACAATATCCCAAATGTGTATTATTTTTAATGAAATACTACTGTGGGGTATGACTCTAGGGCCTAGCCAGTTCTATGTACAGTGGTTCTACAGCAGAGTTCAAAATGGTTACTGATGCAGCATAGAGCAACTTGTAGTTAGATCTCATTAGCATGCAATGTTAGTGACTATCTGTCCAAATGAAAAATAACCTTATATACTTAGGCAGAAATGTACAATGCATTTAATTTAGTAATGTTGTTTTGTTCAATATCCTGCTTCAAGTAGCTGGAAAAGGGGTATATATGCCTACTACCTTTTGTGTGGTGAACCATCTGATGAAGTTGACTGAAGTCTGTCAAAAACAAAGCATAACCTTTAAAATATGTGCTTGTTTAAAAAGAAATTCCATTAAAATAACCAAGCCCACAAGTCTGCAATGATTTTGGAATATGCATACATCACCGTGGACAGCCAGAAACTATGAGGTGGGGAGGATTCAGATATGGAGTTTGGACTACAGTGAAGAAACATATGTCCTTTGGATTGTGGGAAGTGTGGGTCAGTGATCATACAAAATAAACTATTGTGTTCATAATCAAAAAATGCAAGCTCTGTATTCGAAAAACACATGGTGAGCCTTTAGCGGCTGGTGTGCTAATGATGGTAAATTCCATACATATTATGGATGCACACAGATCAGGCAAAAGATCCTGCACACATGCATACAACTTTTTTAAAAAGGCA